>NC_083754.1:8252010-8492010 GCF_033458585.1 Syngnathus typhle
CGGCGCTGTCGTCTCACTCAAGCGTTTCACCGATAACTGAAATTCATTTACTCGACTGGCACGCTGGGAATATATAAATACGGCGCTTTTAATTAAGCAAAGATGAATGAAGAGCCAAGATAATGTTCCTATTTTCCAGTTTGCTTTCACTTTTTAAACATAAAGGCGCAATTGAGTAGAACGATAAAGTGACTTTGGGAAAGTGTCCCCTGACATTCTTCAAATAAAATATTTCAGCGTAGGAACAATTTTAAACACTGACAGCAGTCAGAGTTGCAAGCTAAGCTAGCACACTCGCTAGCACACTCGGCATCAATGATTGTATTTCTCTCCGGTGGCGCTTGAAAGGGAGCGAGAGAGAACTGAGCGTTTTTTCCCACAGCCCAGCAGAGTGGAGCAAGTAGGTGGATTTAGTCGTGACGTCGGGACTCATAAGATGCTCATACATCATCGGGCGGCCTTTCAAGGACGCCGAGGAGTCAGGCGGAACAAGATCACAGACCTGCCGCCAGTCTCGGGGTACTTGACCCCACTCCAATTGTGAGGACCCCCCGCTCACAAGAGTGCTTTAATTCCCCCAGGGAAGAGAAGGTCAAGATCATCCCACAGCTTTGAGAACCCTACCGGGAAAGTCCGACACTAAAGAGGCACAATTGGGCTTTTGCGATCTGCCCATGATTCAGAATCAAATTGCATCATTGCGCAATAGCTGCTCGGTTCAATCAAACGCTCATCTCAGCCTTGAGACAATGGACCAAAAAAAATAAAAAATTGTTCAAACCAGATCAGGTCACAAAGGCAGTTTCATGATATCCGAACAGCAAAAAAAAAAATTTATAAAATAAATTAAAAAAACAACATAAAAATTAAGTTTCATGATATCCAAATGGTAAAAAAAAATAATTAATAAAATAAATTAAAAAACAACAACCTAAAAAAATCAATATACGTATAAAAATAAAAAAGCATATTTTAGTAAACGCTGAGACAATTTCTCCTTGAGTCAGCGCCATATTCGCAGTCTAACTCTGGACTTGGTAGAAAATTCATCAGGCCTGTCAGCTTCGTTTAGGCCGGTCATCGGTGTGTGCCGCCGTCTTAACGAGGCGCTGGTGGATTTGTTCGTAGAAATTAGCAGCGACGGGGAACGGCCCGCTTAAATCAGCTAATATATAACTCAGAACTTGCTTGGCTCAAAGGTCGTCTTCCATTTGCACTGTTTTTAAACAAAAAGTTTTGTGTAAAGTGTAACTTGTGACTGAACAAGATTGGATGAGTTCACTCGAGACGTAGCGTCGCAGGGGCTCGGCTTGCTTGATCCCCCCAACAAGGTTCTGACTTCTGCCTGAAGGTTAAATCTTGATAATTACACAACTTCTGGTACCAACTTTGAAAGTGTTTCCACCAGCAGCTAATCTCCGTGTCGGATCTGAAATTCTGTCAAAGAGGTTTCGTTTCAGTCATGTTACTTTTCAGTGGGGAGTCCCCCACCAAGGTCACAGATGATAAAAAGAAAACGAAGACCTCCCTGCCTTCCGCACAGATGGCAGCGTTTTCCCGTCTGCATTTGCAAATATGCAGAGGCTGCCCGGCCAAGTGAGACACGTGCTTGAGGTGATGAATGAGTCTGGAGTTCCCAGAAGCACTTGGGCACGTCTGAACGGCCGGCCGAGAGTCACTTAGAAGATGACGGAGAACTTCCCGCTGGCTCGATGTTACGCAACACAAACTGAGTGTTTATTTGATGAACAGGGTCTGCATTAACCACCGAATGAATATTCCAGTGGTGGGGCGTCACCATCTTTGCATCTCTGCCATCTTGGTGACCCTGGTGTGATTTCCTCCCCACAGGGCGAGAGTTCCAACTTCCTGCAGCTGGGCTCGTCTGTCGAGCAGCAGATCAACGCCGTGTTCAAGGTGATGGAGGAGTACAACTGGGACAGCTTTGTGGTGGTCACCAGCCTGTACCCGGGCTACGAGGCCTACGTGGACTACGTCAAGGCCTACATCGACAGCAGCTACTTCACATGGGAGCTGCAGGACGTGCTGACCTTCGACATGTCGGCTGACTCCTCCAACGACGTGCGGGCGCGGCGGCTGCTGGAGCAAATCGATGCCCAGGTGCTGCTGCTTTACTGTTCCCACGAGGAGGCCCGCTACCTCTTCAGCATGGCGGCCGAGGCCGGGCTGGTGGGGCCGGGCTACATCTGGATTCTCCCTAGCCTGGCGGTGGGCAACCCTGACGTGCCGCCGCCCGACAGCTTCCCGGTGGGACTCATCAGCATCATCAGCGACCGCTGGAGGCTGAGCCTGAGGAAGCGGGTGCGCGACGGCGTGGCTATCGTGGTCAAGGGCGTGCAGAGCTACCGCAAGCAGAGGGGTTTTTTGCCCGAGGCCCACAATGACTGCCACAATCCCGTCAAGACCTCCGCCACCAACGACACGGTCTTCAGGTAAGCGCCGGAGACCTGAAGCGATACAATCAAGGCATTAGCACAAAAACATTTAGCTTCTTGTCACTGTCGCACTTTACTCACCGACGAGAGCCTCGATCGAATCGGCGAAGGCCTTTTGGGAAACCGAGACACTTGTCCGCATCAAATTGCGGTACCCAAGCGAATCTCCGCGAATGGGCGCCAACACCAAGTCATAAATTTGCAATGAAAGTGCGGCGAGGTGTTTATTTATGTACCAAATCATTCAGGGATCAGAGAGGGAGGGCCACCTCTTCTCGGGGAAGGCCTCATTCATATGCGTGTTTTGGATGGAGTCTCTGCCAGCGTGACACCCAATGAGATTTCAAGCAGGGAAAGGATCAAGGAGGGGCTGAGTGAATTGATTGACTCCACCGGGGGAAAATAACCGGCTCCATTGCTAATACATTTTGGCGGATGAACTTAAAATATTTTTGGTGGTCTATCTTTTATTTGCTCGAGATTTAGGGGAGTTTGGGAGTCAAGACTTCCTGAAAACGCATTTGACATCTGGAGACGCCACGTTCATTTATTTATCCGGGACTATTTGGTGCGCCATGACAGATTTATGGCCACTTTCAGTCGGCTAAACTGCGTCTTCGCCCGCCGCCATCCATCTCGTCGCGCCTCCAAGACAACCGCGCGATGGAGTGTTAGGGCGAGTCGCTGCTGACATACAGGTGCGGCAAGTGTCTGTTGAGAGCAGATCGTTAGACTGATCAAGAATTTTGGGAAGATGGAAAAAATGCTTTCCCAGGAGGCAAAGTCAGAAAATCTGATTTTAGTATTCAAACAAGGTTATTTGGGGACACTGGCAGCGGTCGGGTTGCTTATGGAACACTCGTCTGGTGTCATCAGCGGAGGCGAGACAACTTGTGTGGGGCCAAACTGTCCGTGAAAAAAAAAAAAAAACGGACACGATAGAACATTATCCTGGACTTTGATTCCACGATGATGGCTCTCAAAATAACCCAGCGGGCACAATTTGAAGGTGGATCGGACAGCACAAAGTTCTAACCCTTCTTGCACATCAAACACGAACAAGCCTTCTTACTCTTCTGGCCGCCTTGCTGTCGGGAGAATGAATCAGTTAACCTGCCAATTGGATTAAGGCAGATTAGCCGATTGAGGCGCACTTTCATCACCTCCGCCGGAGTACGTGAGCGACGCCGCAAGTACGATTTAACGGCAAGTGGTGAAAACGAGCAATCAAAAAAGAACCCGAAACCTCTTTCAGAACCCAAACCTGCTTGTTTATTTTAATATTTAATCTTCAAATTTAAATTACAAGAAGCGGCTAAAATTACTTTTTTGTTTTTGTCAGACACATGCTGAACGTGAGCTGGGAGCAGAACGACTTCTCCTTCAACGGCAACGGCTACCTGGTCAACCCGGCAATGAACATCATCTCTCTGGACCGGGAGAGGCAGTGGGACAAGGTCACATGACATTAGAACCGGGCTCCCTCCTTAGCGCTTGATTTACAGTGTTAATTGCCGCACCAATTAGCCGGCGTTTTACGAGCAGCTTTTAGTCGCATCTAAATTCTGCCGCATTTTGGCAGCTCACTTTCGAGGAAGCCTCAGCAAGCGTGATCCGTGCCTACGGAAAAAACGCAGGAACGCCTCGCTTCTCATCTCTGTGTATTTTGCAGCCGTTTGAAATTCCACCGGACTCGATTGAGAGACACCGAGGTAAATAGCGAAGCAGATCGGCGTGACTGATGGCAAACATCCGCAGAGGATGACGTGTTTGCTCGCCCTTTTCCCATCGCTTCCTCACGATTTCTCTTCATCGAGCGAGAGTTGCCGGCCGAAAGTTGCCGGCTCAGTTCGTCCCCTCTTTGCGAAAGGAAGAAATCAAATCAATTTCCTCTCAAGTGTCCGCAAACGGCTGCCAGGTCCAGGATGAGCGATAACGGCGGCGGCAAAAAATTGGGGACGGCTGCATTAAGATGGCAGATTGTGATAAAAGAATGTTCGGCCTGGCACATGCTCAGCACTTTCTCCTCGCGCTCATTGCTCACATGATGTCGCTACTTTAAAAGTGAAGCTGATTTATTGATCTCAAATTCCAGGTGGGAACGTACGAGATGAACATCCTCCAGATGAGGTACCCGGTGTGGCCCCGCTACGGCTCCTACCTGGAGCCCGTGTCTGACTACAGGCACCTCACGGTGGCCACGCTGGAGGAGCGTCCCTTTGTCATCGTGGAGGCTGTGGACCCCCTGACCGGAACCTGCGTCAGCAACACCGTGCCGTGCAGACGACAGTCCAACAAGACCGAAACGTAAGCGGACGCCAAAACAATCGTCACCAGAGTAAAAGAATCAAACTAACAAAAAGGAGCTTTAGTTCTTTCCTGTAACCGGATCGCGCCGCTCAAAAGCGGAACCATGGGGGAAAATATTTCTTCATGATGAACAATTTGGGGAGTTGCTGATAAACATCCTCAAACGGATGAGCGAATCCCCAGTCGGGAATCCGATCGACAAGCCAGCTAATTAGCGACCCGATGAGACCGCCGCTTGGAATCTCCGCCAGCATTCCGGCGCGCTAACGTGGCCCGCTTAATTGATTTCTTATCACACGCGTCAGCGCGCAAGATGGAGAGCCTCGTCTCCCGCCGTTTGCGTCATATCGCTCACGTGGAGGCGCGAGGCCCGTCGAACAGATCCCGAGATGGACCCTTTGTTGTTATCCGTCGCTTGACGGGTACGGAAGCCGGCCGCCAACGTGGTGACAGACAAGTCGGCGACGGATGTGAGTCAGCGGAGCGATCCGCATGTTTGAAAAGGAGGAAAGGCTGAAATGACTTTCCGGCGGAATACAGGAGGGCGCCTGCAGTTTTTGGGCCGCTGGCCAAGCGCTCATCTTTGAAGTGTGGCTTCCGCGGACGTGGTGCTCATACAAACAATCCGCAAAAAAAAATAGCAGGGTTCAGGTTTCGGGCCTGGGTGTGGGTCGGTGCGCAGTTGTCGAATATCAACTCGTTTATTTGTCAGCTAATGGTGCCGACTCGAAGGTGATAAAAGACAGAAGGCGAGGTCAATAGTCGGGCGCGCTCGCACGTGCTGCAATCAATCGACGGCCAAGTAAAAGATTTCCCATGCTGGTAACGAGCCTCGTTGATCACGTTCGACGTCTGGGTTCTCGCCGCAGCATCGTGGGCCACACAGAGCCGTACACCAAACTGTGCTGCAAAGGCTTCTGCATCGACATCCTCAAGAAGCTGTCGCGCAACATCAAGTTCTCCTACGACCTCTACCTCGTCACCAACGGCAAGCACGGCAAGCTGGTGCGCGGCATCTGGAACGGCATGATCGGAGAGGTAATTGTTGCAAAGAAAAGTCGAAATGTTCAAATATTCTATTAAAGTAAGTTATGTCAGTGTCAAAGAACTCCTTTTATCAAACTCCTAAGTTTATTTCAACATTGCTCTTTAGCACAACCATGGGACAACGTGGTGGCAAAGCACTACTTTTGTCTAAATGAAAATTTTCAATTTACTTCAAGATAGATTTCGGGACCCAATGTGCCACAAGATGACGGCAAAGCACTACTTCTTGTCCCCCTAACAGGTATTCTACAAGCGTGCAGACATGGCCATCGGCTCGCTGACCATCAACGAAGAACGCTCGGAGATTATCGACTTCTCTGTGCCGTTTGTGGAGACGGGCATCAGTGTCATGGTGGCCAGGAGTAATGGCACCGTCTCGCCATCTGCCTTCTTAGGTCAGACAAAGGAATTGGATTTGATAGAGTATATTTTGAGTTTTTTGTTTATATTTTGGTTGCACTCGCAGAGCCGTACAGTCCGGCCGTGTGGGTGATGATGTTCGTCATGTGCCTCACCGTGGTCGCCATTACCGTCTTCGTCTTTGAATACTGCAGTCCGGTGGGCTACAACCGCAGCCTGGTGACGGCCAAAGGTCAGCCAGCCGCCCCCCTCCTCACTTAATCATTTACAAAATCAATAGATAACGGTTTTATATTGATTCTGAATTTAAGTACTGCCTACAGAAATAGTTAAGTATCACCAACATGACATTAAAATACAGGAGCATAGTAGACCTAAGTGTTCAGTGGAGTGATTCCTTTACTTAGCACTAGAGGGAGCCGGCAAGCCAACCATTGACCGAAGCGTTTGTCACCCATGCGCAGATCCCGGCGGTCCCACCTTCACCATCGGCAAGTCGGTGTGGCTTCTTTGGGGAATCGTCTTCAACAACTCAGTGCCCATCGAGAACCCCAAAGGCACCACCAGCAAGATCATGGTGCTGGTGTGGGCTTTCTTCGCCGTCATCTTCCTGGCGTCCTACACGGCCAACCTGGCCGCCTTCATGATCCAGGAGCAGTACATCGACACTGTGTCCGGGCTCAGCGACAAGAAGGTAAAGAGCGTTGCTCTAAGGTGGACTTCCAAGCGGGGTGGGCGGAGTTTGCTGAACGGGGCGTGGCCTCTTGTAGTTCCAGAAGCCTCAGGAGCAGTACCCTCCGTTTCGCTTCGGCACAGTGCCCAACGGCAGCACGGAGCGGAACATCCGCAGCAACTACCCTGAGATGCACTCGCACATGGTCAAGTACAACCAGAAGGGGGTGGAGGATGCCCTCAACAGCCTCAAGACCGGGTAGGTGTCGGCCTCGAGGAACTTCCCGACTGGAGCGCCGCCGCCAACCTACGTGCTCTTTGCGATGGCCGCCTCCAGGAAACTGGATGCCTTCATCTACGACGCCGCTGTGCTCAACTACATGGCGGGAAAAGACGAGGGCTGCAAACTGGTAACCATCGGCAGCGGCAAAGTCTTCGCCACCACGGGCTACGGCATTGCTCTGCAGAAGGACTCCCGCTGGAAGAGGCCCATCGACCTGGCCCTGTTGCAGTTCTTGGCCGATGGTAAGCTCCGCCCATGACTCCTTCGGCCCGATCCAGATGTGTGTGATCTTGCGTGGCAGGCGACACCCAGAAGCTGCAGACGGTGTGGCTGACGGGCATCTGCCGTAACGAGAAGAAGGAGGTGATGAGCAGCAAGCTGGACATCGACAATATGGCGGGTGTCTTCTACATGCTGCTGGTGGCCATGGGCCTCAGTCTGCTGGTCTTCGCCTGGGAGCATCTGCTCTACTGGAAGCTGCGCCACTCGCTACCAAAGTCCCAGCGCCTCGACTTCCTCCTGGCAATCAGCAGGGTATGTTTGTGACACCCCCACTTTTTACTGGAGGAATTCAAAAAGTCATTTTGGTCTCCAGAATGAAATATGTCATCAAGTCTTGGCTAAGCTCAGTAAAGCGTCGCAGTGCAGTTGATAGCGGGCCAAACAAGCCTCTAAAAAAACAAAACAAAGTGGAGTAAAGCCAGATGAAAGCAATAAAATAAGTCCGACTGAAATATTGCGGGCGCTTGTGATCCGCCAGCACCTGCATTTAAATTGCCCGATTAACAGCCGTGTGTGCGTTGGCCAAGCGGCGAGTAGCTCGTGTGAGGAAGTGCGAGCATCAGCACTTTTTCTTATCATCTGTCTCACTTGCACGCAAGTATTTCAATGGTTTTGATGGCTCACTCGGACCATTTTTTACATCACAATCGGGGAAAATCAAAGAACTTACAATGTCCTACTCAAGCTGGTTACTTCAAACGTCTCATAGTGGAACTATCGGCATCCCGGGTCAATTATGTCAAAAGGATCGGACTGGACAGGATAGTTCTGACTGTCATAAAACTTTTGTGTATGTGTGCGTGCAGGGCATTTACAGCTGCTTCAACGGTGTGGAGCAGACGGATCGCAACGGCAGCATCCAGAGCCCCGATGTCACCAGCAACTACTCGCAGGCTAACATGCTAAAGATGCTAAAGACGGCGAAGGACATGGTGTCGTCAGCCCGGGTGGAGAACTCCCTGGACAGCGCCACCAAGACCCTAGAGAGCTGGAGCCGGCGAGGGGCAGCGGCAGACAACGCCCGGGCCGGCCTCCCGCCCCGCGTGGCTGCCGACGTGGCGCACTGCCGCCTGCCCTACGTGACCAGCATCGCCGACAACCACATGCCCTACCCGGTGAGGAGCCGGACCCCAACCTTCCCCATCCACTACGGGGATGGCGCCGCCCAGCCCCTCCTGGACAAAGCGCGGGTGATCACGCGACCCACACCACTGCGCTACACGCTCCCCGCCCGCAACAACCTCCTGGAGAGGACGCTGCCCATCTCCAGCCTCAGCAGCCCCCACCTCGCCATGCCCGACGTGTCGCCCAGCGCCCAGCCCCATCACGCAGGCCGGCTCTATGTGGAGAACCCGGTGCGTCACCCAGCATCACCTTTCGTCACCTACCGGGAAATGCAGGTTCCCGGCATGTATGTGGAGCATCGAGCCCCCCTGAGGAGGAAGCTGAGCTACCCACCTGACTGCGGGGGCCGCAGGAGACGCAGCTACATGCTCGAGTCCCCCGACTTGAGGTCGAGGGCCGACTACGACGAGCCGCGATCCTGCCTGGCCGAGCTCAGAGCCAACCAGCTGATGAAAAGCCACACCCCTTGCACCACCCCAGGACACTACCCGAGTACAGCCGCCAGCTGCAACTCCTGCATGAAGTCGTACCTGGAAGCCGAGATGGACGACGTCCCCCTGCTGGGCAAAGACAAACTCAACCGCAGAGCCTCTTTCCTTAAAGCTACCTGGGGCAACGAGCGCATCCGGCAAGTGGACGATACTAAGCCGTCCACCTCCGCCTCGCCCCGCCCTGCCGACGTGCCCGACCTATTCCCGCGGGTGGTGGTGCCGGCCGGCGCCAAGCCCCACAAGTTGTACGGCAGCCTGGGACACAATCTGTCCTGCTACCCGCTGGCCGCCGAGCCCGCCTACTTGGACCCAGCCCACATGGGCTCATACCCTTACAAGCAGAAACTCAAGTACGCCGACCCCACTCGGCTACCGTCGTACCGGGAGGCCATCCTGCAGAACCCCGCCGCCCTGCGCCGCTCCTCGTCCACATTGGTGCACAGACACTACTCCACCTACCTGAACTCTTACTCGGACCTGCCGGTGTACGTCACGCCGCCGAGCCAGTTCTACAACAGCCCCAAAGACCTGTGCCACCTGTTGCCGTGCGCTACCCACTGCCCGGACCACGGCCCCGCCCGGCCGATGGCCTACCAGAACAGTGTGTTCGGGGCCGAGCGGGACGAGCCCCTCTCGGCTGGCAGGGCACGTCGGCAGGTGTTGGTGGCACGCCGGGTCAACAGTCCGTTTGTGCCAAAACCCTGGGGGAGGGTCTCCAGCCTGGAGTCAGAGGTGTGACAAAGCAAAACAAAAATAAAATGAACGTGAGCACCACCAGTGTATTTTGAGAGCTCGCCTCTCGGTTCTCCGTGCAATAAAATCACAAGACACTGACTGCAGACTGGGACAAACCAGTCTTTGAAAGCATTTAACAAGTTAACCTCTGTCATTTTGAAATGCTCCTACACTGGTACCTTGACTTACGAGTTTTTCAGGTAACAAGCAGTGTCTGAGTGGAGTCTCCGTTCTGCTTTTTATGGTTTTATACAAGACAGTGCTGTTTTCACTCAACAACAAAATTCAGCTTTTTGGGGACCTGGAACAGATTCATCAGGATTTCAGTCGTCATAATTGAATTGAAAACTGAGCACATTAAATTTCACTCTTAAGTCAAGGCGCCACTGTAGCTATATGTGTATAGATATATACAGTATATAACTTCACATTTGTTTTACTTTTCTAAAATGTTTCCAAATTGAAATGTTTTTTTTTTGCCATCACTATTATAGCGACCAATCTTCCGCCCACAAGGGAAACGTATATGAAAACGTGTAATGTGTATTTCCAATGTTACACTTCCCTTTAATAAACAACAAGGTCAACAGACATCCACTCAAGCGGCCATTTTGTTTGAGCTCTTTTCACACACTCGGAACACATCTACCAGGAGCTGACCCACAAAAAAAGTCTCAGGGAGCCATGCCCAAAACTGCACAAAAAGTAGTTTTCTTCACAGCAGCCGTTTTGGGGCAATTTTCCCTCTTTTTCATGATTCTTTGACATTTTGCAAAATTGAGCACTCAAAGAGCGTTAACAGCACGTAATTTGGTAGACATGTCTATAATGACACCTGGAGGCTAAACGCTATAAAAGTGGATAAAATAGTTTGCCCTTAACTTTGTGTTCTCGGCAGACACGCTTCCCGCAGACAAGGTGTTAGTCAAGTGTTTCATCAAAATGCCCGCTTGGCTCCATGTTGGCTCACGTCCACATTTCCGCACACACACACACACACACCGAGTGTGACCCTCATTAGCTGGGCAGCGGCGATGTGCTGGCCCGCCGGTGCTTTGATGGATCCTTGAACTCTTGCTGGCCTGCAGAATTGACAACAAAACCACAGAGGATGGTGAGCAAATTGTGAAGGACGCTCTTTTTGATCTGTGGTTACCTATCATGAGATCATTAGTGGATTGTTTGGGTCTTTGCTGTTTAGAATGGTGAAGCTCCAGCATGGCTCCTTGTTGACCTTCATGTGTCTTGTTCCATCATCATGTCCTGATCTCCCTTTTCTTTGCGAGCGTCCACAAGGGCAGCGTGAGCTCCTCTCATCACCTCCACGCCACCAGAGGAGTCATTAAGCTCACAAATTGCTGCTCTCCAGCTGATGTGACGCCGGACCGGCCAACATGAAGGCAGACTCAAGTGCTCACGTCTTTTGGTAAATTGCTTCATTTTTGCGTCATTAGTTCGAGGCCAAATTAATCGCAGATTTGAGAACTCAACTCCACAAGACAATTTGACTTGGAAACATATAATTTGGTGGGTGTGTCTATCGCAAGTGGACCCACAAAAAAAATGGGGATTCAAATTAGGGTTTTGAACTCCGGTTAGGGTTAACCCTACTTTGAAACCATGATTTTGAACATTCATCCCCTAAAGTGACTAACTTTGCAAAATAAAATTTGGTGGGCATGTTCATCTAGAGAAGACCCACAAAAAAAGTGACAAAAGACACAAGAGGTCTGCCATTTAGATTTAAAGCTGTCTGTTTTGTTTTATTATCGTCATTTCCATTCCTCCTTAAGGGACAAACTGAGGAGTTTATTAAGTGAGCCATTATTAAGTGAATTTAAAAAGCGGGCCTATAACGTTCCAAAGCAGATCATGTAATCTCGTTGCTGTTTTGCGCTGATGGATGTTGCGAGTGCTCGTCCAGCGTTGAAGACGTCTAATGGCCTCGCTTTTTGCTCCCGTTTGACTCTTTGATGATGAACTTGTTCTTCTTCCCCCATTACTCTTCATCACGTCTTTAGTTGAGCGATTGCCATGGCAGCGGCCATCTGTCAGGATGCGTCCACTGCTGGCCCGTCGGCAAAAATACGCATTTCACAAGTTCTAGCTATGTGTTGTTTAGAAATAGGAATGGAACACAAGTTCAATCAGTCATCTAAAACACATTCATGGTACGGGACTGCTACGTGAACATCCATCACTTCGGTGACTTACTTCACTGCCTGGACACACACACGCACACACACAGGTAGGCCAGCTGTTGCAACGTGTGCTCGAGGTGCACCCTGCTGAGCGTCTGCCTTTGCCAAATTAGGGAGGCCGCACACACACACGCCATTGATGATAACTGAGAATAACAGGTGGCTAGAAAGTCAGTCGTAATCATGACAATGTCGACGATGATAACGTTAATGACGATGTCAATCATGACGCTGATGGCTTCGATGTCAACGATGTTGTTGCTAATGAACAATGATCGTGTTCATGACGATGATCGTGAGTACGACAATGACGCAAAGCACAACGGGAGATGGTAACTTTTTTCCAAATGTTCATGTCGACGAGTGTAACTTTATTCACAGCTGTCTGGACATAATGAAAGGAAATGACCCATGTTTCTTCTTTTCGTTCCAAGCACACAATTGTATCCTGCTGAACAGATAAGAAGAATCTCAAGCGTCCGCGTCCACCGGCTAATTTACTTGCTGGCTTTGCAACGGAAACGAGAATTGACTTTTGCGCACATTGATTAGTCCAGCATGCTCGTCTGCACACACGCACACACACTCCCAACGTGGACAATTTTTACTCTGTGTTTCATCATCGCCGTCAGCATGTTTGCATCAGATTCCCCAGTGTATTAAGATTTCATTTTAAAGCATCCTGCATGCGCCGGTGAAAGTCCTGCGGCTGTAGTGGAAAATGAAAAAGGTTATCAGGACATCACGGACAATAAGAAAGTGTTCATGCGACACTGTTGGAAAGAGCCTTTTTTTTTGCCATGAACATCCACAGTTGGCATGTGAGTCACTAACGCCGGATCACGCTGACCTTGGCGGAGGCTCCAAACGTGAACTCTTCAAGGATTTCACGGCATGTGTGTGTGCGTCTGCGTGTGTGTGTGCGTGTGTGTGTGTGTGTGTGCGTGCGCGCGGTGGTTATAATTGTTCTTGTAGTCTCTGCTGGTCCACAGACAAGCCGTCGCGCTTTGGGAAAGATCGGCCTGAAGTTCATCAACACCACCTCCAAGTTCGGTCACCTGTTTCCATAAAATGTGACATAAAAAAAAATACCGCCCTGGGCAGCCGCCCATGTTGCTCATGCCAAAAATCACTACCGTGTTTTTCCATGCATAATGCGCCCCCGTGCATAATACGCACCCTAAAAATGGCATGTTGATGCTGGAAAAAAGCCTGTACCCGTGTATAATACGCACCCAAATTTTGACTCTTACTTAAATCCGTAAATGTAAAATTATTTCAGAAAAAAGATCATCTTTGGGATGTTATTCTGCCGGTCAGTATCACTGCGCATGCGGTAGCAAACACGATAGCGAAGAAATGTTTCGGATTTGTGTAGGGTACATTGTGACAGCAAACGAGCAGGTGATCGAGCAAGCGTCTGATACGAGAGCATTGCGTTCGTATGGAGCGTGTTTGAAGTGAACAGCAGAGACGAAAGGAACAAGGCAAAGTGTTGTGAAATAAGATATTACCTGTAATACGCATTTTGTTATTTGCTGATTGTATTAAACTATCACATTCATTGTCAGTCAAGAAGAGGAGGACTATTCGCATTGGATCCATAGTGCGCATGCGCAGTGATACTGCCTCCGTATGACGTCCAGTCCGCGATGGAGATTAAAAAACAAACAATATTTGACAATAACACAGGTTTCTGTTCCTGTCTTTGGTAATGTCACCCTGTCTTTTTGTTCCACGTCTTTGTCGGTCAGTCCTGTTATGTTAGAGAGTTATGTTAGTTTACCAAGTCTGTGTTTTGAGTTCCTCCAATGAACCCTGGTCCAACCTGCACTTGGTCGCCCTGCTCCTTTCCACACTCCATCCGTGACAAGATTTTCTTCAAAAATTGTTGTACCATGATTTTCTTCAAAAATAAATAAATAAATAAAGATTTTAGAAAATTGTACCCATGTATAATGCGCACCCCAGATTATAGGACAATAAATTAGTTAAATTTTGCACATTATACATGGAAAAACACGGTACTTAGTCAAAGGGTTCAAAAACTAGGGTTAGTGTTTTAAATTAGGGTTAGCGCTTCAAACTGGGGTCAAACACTCACGTTAGTGTTTCAAATTAGGGTTAGCGCGTGATACTGGGGTAAAAAATTAGGATTAGCGTTCCACATCGGGCTCAACGGGTTCAAACACTAGGGTTAGTGTTCCATATCACGGTCAATGGGTTCAAAAACTAGGGTTAACGTTCCAAATCGAGGTCAACGGGTTCAAAAACTCAGGTTAGCGTTCCAAATCGGGGTCAACGGGTTCAAAAACTAAGGCTAATGCTTCAATTTCAGGTTAGTGCATGGAACTGGAGTCCAAAACTAGGGTTAGCATTCCAAATCAGGGTCAACTGGTTCAAAAACTACGGTTAGCGTTCCAAATCGGGGTTAATGGTGTCAGAAACTAGGGTTAGTGTTCGAAATTAGGGTCAGTGCTTCAAACCGGGGTAAAAAAGTAGGGTTAGCGCTCCAAATCAAGGCTTTTTATTTTGTAAAGGATGACCATGTATAGTAAGGCTTTCTTTGTAAGAAAAAAATGAGCATGTAAGGCTTTTCTTTTTTTTAGAAATAAATAAATAAATAAATAAATAAATAAATAAATAAATAAATAAATAAATAAATAAATAAATAAATAAAACAAAGGCATTGGATTAATAACAAATATCAATTTTAATCTCTTTGTGATTCATTCAAATTATATTAAAAGCATCAAACTCTCAAGACAAAAGTAGATGTCATGACACAAACACTTTGGTCCACTTTGGTGTCAATGAAAACAACGAGCACAAACATCCAATCAAAAGGCACCACTGTTGCCACAGCAACCATTTCCCAGGCGCTCACTTTCTCCCGCCTGGCCTTATTTGGAAACGTCAGCATATCCTATTAACTACACAGAGACCTCTGCCTGATAGTTTTCTTTCGTCACTCACTCACTCGCTCACTCACTCACTCACTCACTCACTCACACGCACGCACACACACACACACAAAAAAAGGAAAGGAAAGGAAACCAAATGTACAAACAGTCCGTCATTGAGACATTGGGGTGATAAGTTGAAACAATTCGGCCAATCAGGAGGCGCTACAAACAAGATTCATCTGTGATGCATGTGGAACTCCAAAATGGTTGGTTGACATCACTCCTTGGAAAAAAAACACCACGCTTCAGGTTTAGTCTGTCAAACAACACAAAACCTTTTGCCCTTCTTGAAAAATCAGGTAGACGTCTGTGAAAACCAAAAAGGCACAGAGCGAGCACGTCACTTCTTGGCGTCGGTCAGAATGATGTTGGCGGTGACGAACATGAGGCAGAAGACAGCCCACAGCAGCACGAACCACACCCAGGCAGCGTGGCGGAAGGGCGAGCGGTGCGTGTTGACGGCACGCCGGGCCGTGATGGGTTCCACATGGCGGCGGGCGTGATAGACCAGCAGGGCGGGCACCACGTACTGGATGCCCGTGCCGGCGTAGGCACCCGTGATGCCCACCAGCGACTCCAGATTGTGCGTGCAAAAGGCCACCAGGATGGGCGGCACCAGCGTGATGAGGGGAAAAACCACCCGGTCCACCACCCACGGGTAGGTGCCGCCCTCACGGTGGAAGAGCGTCTTCCAGTTGTTGCGCAAGGTGACGGCGATGATGGGGAAGTTGGTACTGATGGTGAAGACGGGGAAAAGGCCCAGGAAGTAGCGCAGCGCCGCCACGTCCAGGACGTGGCAGTTGTCCGTGAAGTTGAGCGTGTACATGTCATGGAGGAGCGCGCTGTCGAAGCAGAAGATGGCGGTGAAGGAGAGCAGCGCGTAGAAGCCCAGGATCAGCACGTAGTTGGCCAGCGCCAGCATGCCCACCCGCTTCTTCTCGGAGATGGGCGTCACCACCGAGGGCAGCGAGTGCTGGCACATGAAGGAGTACACGCAGACGCCAAAGAGATTGGGCACGCCCGCCAGGGAGGCGGCGGAGGGGCGGCCCTCGCCTTCGCCCTTGCCGATGCGCAGGAGCGCCAGGATGATCATCATGGTGAACGCTGGAAGGGACAAGACAAGGAAGCACGTTACATTGGGCAGGTCAACCGGTTGGTAGTTGGCCTTAGGTTACGTTAAGGGGGTCTTATTTTAAATGTGAAATAATATAATAATACCTGGTTAGCAAGTCAGTCATTAGGTTACTTCATAAATGAGTAATGGCCAACCACTCGCCCACAGCACGTGACGTTTCAATCCAAAGGTTATCATTTCAAGCTTGCTACATTCTTAATGATGAGACATGAGGAAGAATGTCTCCAACCACCTGCGATGTCCACATGACTCCCTCGTCCATCAAGCGCTCTCATTCTGACAACAGCAGTCGGATATCCGTCAGGATAAAGTCGTCGCACGCACACGCCGCACACGCCGCACACGCCGCACACGCCACACGCCCACGTGTGGACAATTGAGCGTGCTAGCTATGTTAGCAGCAGCCAGTGTGATTTATCTTTGCTTTGCAGGCCTGCCAATGACCTTGATGCTTCAACTTAACAGCCCTCTGAGGACCGTCTCACAGACAAACACACACACATACACACGCACCGGACGCTCCAAGGAGACATCATTGGAGGAGGTTCGCTTCACAGGACATGGCATTGACGTGCTTGAATAATCAGGTGACGCTGAAAGATCGTCAATCTCAATTGGAGCTACGCAATTTGGGCGGAGGGGGGAGGGTTAGGGGGTTGGCGCCTAGTTAGTGGCTGACACTAGTTAGTGAGTGAGCTAATGAGTGTGTTAATTATTGAGCCAATTAGTGACTTAGCGTGCTTAATGAGAGTAAGAAAATGTTGATAAACAAGCAAGTTTGTCAGTTAGCTTGTTAGTGAGTCAATTTTAGTTAATGAGCCAGCTGATTAGCAAATTTTTGAGTGTCGCAATGAGCAAGCTAGTTGTTCAAAAAGAAGAAATGATGGGAAGTTTGTCAAGGTGACACCAACAAGTCAGAAGTTGCCGATTGAAAATCTCCACACGAGCGCGCTCGTGCTATCGGAGAGTTGACTGAGGATAGCCGTGCGGCGAGCGGCGTGACGAGGCCTTGGGGCGAGGCCGGGAGGCGGAGCAGCACGCTAGCTGCCCGCTAACCCTGACATCACGAAAGGTGACAGAGGATGAAGTCAACACCGTGTCGCACGCTACGTCGCAACCACGACACCGACAAAAAACGTGACGGACAGGCTGGCGGGACAAACGAAAACAAGAATGTTACGAAAACCAAGGAAGCAAGCATGAAAAGAAGGAACGAAAGTCTCAAAGGAAAGAATGATGAAGAAAGGACGTGAGAGGTGGAGCCCTCACTTTCATCAGTGCCCCAACGCGTCTTTAAGTGCGGACACTATATTTTACTTCGAGGTGGCGGTGAGTGACAGTCCAATCAAGGGTGGGACGGCCCGTCAAGCTTGTCAGAGTGAGGAGATGGGAAGTTGGGACGCCAAGTGGCACCGCAACTTTGACGGATGCCCCTCGACGCCACACACACCAAGGATGAAATCCCCGGAGTATGGTCAAAAAAGTACCATGGGAGGATTTCACAACATCATTGGAACAAACGTGGCTGGACACATCTAACGGACAAACTTAAAGTTGGTGTTTGTGTTTTTCAGGCTCTTTGAGAGTCTTTGGTGGGTCTATTAATGGTACGCATGGCTACCAAATTTCATGTTGCTAAGTCAAAGTGTCTTAGGGGGCTGAATTTTTGGTTCGCCACCTGAGGAAATGCTTTGACCCTAAAATGGCCACTTCGAACCAAAAGGTCAAACGTTATGTGTCATTTTGGGTACGACTTTCAGATTTTTTTTGTGGGTCTACTCATGACAGAAATGTCTACTTCATTTCACAAAGCTGGCTTCATGAGGCAGATTTTGGACATTCTAAAGTCTTGAGAGTGAATGGGACGGGATCAAAATATCGTCTGTCCGTTCGTAACATCTCAACTTTGTCAACCAAGAAGAAAACCGACATTATTTTGTCTTTCGTGTGATATTGTAGAAAGATATGGAGCCTTACCAATCCAGCGCATGAGCGAAGTGAGGATCTGAAGGTATTTCGTCTTCTGCGCGTTGAAGAACGTGAATGGTCCCAATAGAAGGGTGAAAACGCTCTGAAAAAAAACATCAGATTGTCATTTTTATTCAAAGGCTAATAAATGCCAGATGATCTTGTAAGGCAGTTTTGCTGCACGACTGACTGCACCTCGGCAAAAAAGCAATAAAACCAGCAATGGCTACTTAAGAAAAGCGTCATTTTGCATTTCTAACTTCTGTTTTTCCAAATGATCTGGAAAGGGACACGAGTCAAAAGGAGGAACTCGATTACCGGACCGAGCAAGCATCATTGAGAATCACCATGATGATGGGCAAGATTCACAGTGGCTGATTAACTAACCACCTAAAACGGGGTGAGAAAAAAAAGTAAAAAATCAACATCATTACACTAAATGACCGCCATGATGCTTTGGTGCGTTTTGGCCCATCAGCTCCATGTTGCAGAAATTCACCTCGGCTCATCGGAACGTGTCAATTTGTTTCGCCGCTTATCAAGCTCGGCTTCCACCCAGTCGGCCCGTAAAGGTGCACTGGGCCGAGAAGCAATAAGCGCTGAGTCAGGGATGAGAAATTGCAAAGGTGACTAAGGCGCTGATGGATACAAGCTCCGGGATTCAATCTATTAGCTCCTCATCGGAAGGCCGCCTGCCCGCCCTGGGCGAGACGGCAAAGCAAAGAAAAAGCACAAAGTCAAGTTAGCATAAGAGGAGGTTCAAGGAAGGCGGCGAGGGCGTGTTAGTATTAGCTGCTAACTCTTTTTTTTATGTACTTATACGTACGTTAGTGAAAACACTGCTGACGCTTGGAGATGGACAATGTCCATGAATTCCAATGGGGGTGAAAAAAAAACTAATGTCATAGATCTTTCTCGCCCTGTCAGCCGTCGCAATAAATTTGCCACAAGTTGCTCGGCCAAAGTCGGGCTGACGTTGACGCGGCTCACGCATTTCCCTTCTGTCTGTTCTCCATCCTGTTTGTGCTTTTGACAGAAGAAAATTGGACGCGCACGTCCGCGACCACATCTCGCACTGACTGATTTTTTAGAAGAAGAAAAAAAAAATCCATCAAATCATCAAGGGTGGCGCTTCGCAGCCTGTTTAAGTGGCATGATGGAAATCTGGTCAGAGATGAGCTCGGGTCGCGGCAACGAGGTCAGCGCGGCGCCGCCAGACGAGAACGATGAATAATTCTGCCGCTTCATTAATGAAGAGCACCGATCGGAATTTCAACATTGTGCCAACGCTGAGGTCCTTAAAAAAACAAGCTAGACCGGGAAATGAGAGCATTTCCTAAGAGAAGGCGGTTTTGCAGGAGCGGATGGAGCCCAACAATGTCTTCTTTTTTTTCTGTCACTCATCTGTGATTGACCTTGAGTTCCCCTTCAGCAATCCCCCGCCCTCCCCGTCCAAATTTGGCACCTACTGCGATCCTCTCCATCAAGCCATCTGCACCCCGGATGTCTCCTAGCACCTCCACGTCAAACGACGTCTTGCGTTCAATCATCGCTTTCTGTTGCTTATACCTGCCGCAGATGTTGCGCGGCTTGTCAAGGTCAAGTGCACAGGATGGAATCGTGCTGGATTAAAAGTGTACGGAACATTAAACAGACCCAAGTATGGGATCATGGAGGGGTTTGTCATTAAACACGAGCTGTTTTAGAGGTGTACATGCATAAAATGTACAATGGTATTAGGATACTAAAATGGAATATTGGAGGTGTGTAAGCCATAAACTTTCATCGCAATGTGTTCAATTACAAGGGTGTACACATAAATTATAATTTCAATATGCTAGAGTGGAACACGACTGTAACACGCGTGCGCACACACTATAGCAACAGGACAAAGGCAGCAAGTGTGTGGCTAAGATCCAAAATGGCGGCCCCCGCAGGGAAGGAAGGTCAATGAGGCTCCTTGGAAGAAAACATTTAGCAGTGTGTTCATCAATCAGCAATGTACAGGGGGAGGGGGGTAGCTTTAAATTAACTTTAGCCCAACACGCGGGACAGCGGCCACACAACGTAATGGAAATATCTACATGGAGATAAGGCTGCCAACAATGCGGCGTAAGCATAAAGTGCATATAGCGCATTGATTTTTTTTTCTCTCCCCTGCAAAGGGGCCATAAATCAGGCGTTAAAACGGCACGAGGTGGAGCACGCCGCTCGCCACTTGGCGAGCTAAATGCGCCAAAGGCAGGGGGACAATCAAGGACATGGCACGGTTTTAATTGGAGTCTTAGGACGGGCAACATCCCCGCCCCCCTTGAAAGGCACCACCGCCACCCGCTTCTTAATCTTTTCAATCATAGCGGCGCTAAAGAGGCCGGCCGAGATCAACGGCGGCGGGCGTAGTTACGCAAGTGCCTCCCTCCCGGCATATTGCCGCCACATAGGCGCCACGCTGCCTCTGTGGAATCAATCAGTGCAGAAAATCACAGCCAATTGATCCGCTTAGCAGCTTCTGCCCGACCGGGGCGCTTTCTGTTGTGTCACATCAAGTAGCGACGGCTAGCTGCCAGCGCGCACGCTAATTAGTCGTCGATCGTGTCGATCTGCTGCGCACATCTGAATCAGACGCAAATGAGGTCCGAGAAAAATACAACCGTGCCGAATGAGACTGCGAGACATTGGCAACGGAACGTACCAAGTTCAGCCAGAGGGCAGCAGCATCCAAAAAAAGACCAAAGACATTCGAGTGTCTATTAAGTGGTTTGAAAATGAATAATCTGGATGAAAAATGACAGCCAATTTCTCAAGTCAACCTTTTGGAAAGTGACTTTTTAATCAACGGCGAGAGGACAAATCATCACGGCCGGCCGAGAACATAGCGTAACAACAGTAACACTTGTCGAACACTATCCCACCTGGCAGAGAGGGGGAATTTAACAAAGCAGCGAAATGATGAGCGACAACAAGAAGCATCCTTTAAAAAGCTGAAGATTTATGGCCCCGACACCGGTGCAGTGGTCCGGTTTTACTCGGCTCCTTAATAAAGCACGATGCTTTTATGTTCGCCGCATTCATCGTCGGCCCGCGTTCACGCTCTGATTGTTAAACATTAATGGCAGCGGCAGAAGGCTCATTTACATTCCGCCAACGCCCGTCGTTTCACTTATGATTTATTCCCGCCGTTTTGTGTCCCCTTCAACGCCGCCGCCATATTTCTCATCTAATATGCTATAAATCAGACACAGACTCATTCAGGCCAGCACAGATTAGCAGGAATTACGGACACTTTTACGTGTCGTGCTGATCCTGAAATATATCGCATGGTGGCGCCCAGAATGGAATGTTTGGAGAAATGTGGAAGGAGGAGTGCCGGGGAAAGGAGAAGGAGAAGCAAGGACTTACCAGGAAGACTCTGTAGGCGTCTTTCCTGGTCACCGAGCCCCAGCACGCGTCCGTGTCGTTGTACTTCACAGCTCCTGCGCTGCACGAATGGTTCCCGCTGACGGAATGAACACATTCGCATTTCAGCGGCAAATATTTGTGACTATATTCAAAATGTTAGCACGGTTGAAAGGTTTTGGAAACTCGCATTGTCCTGTCAACAACACTTTTCTGACACCTGTCAATCACAATTGAGCGGCAGGATTGTTTGGAGTTTATTCACTTTGGCGAGGCTACCTAATGAAGTGTCTGGTTTCTTTTTGGGGTGGGGCAGGGTTCTTCTTTTGAAGGAGAAAGCAGGAGCATGACGGGCTCCCATCACGCCTCTCAAACAACACATTGTGCACTGAGGCTGTTATAATAAAGCACAGTGGCAATAAAAATGGGTCTGGAAGCCAGCGAGATTCCCGGGAGCGCCGGCAGCCGAGGGAGGTCAGGCGGAGTCAGCTCGCTGTTATTGTCTTCACAAATACCAGCAACAACTAGAAGACGGCGCACCAGCCGCCCAGCCCTGCCAAAATATGTACGAGCGAGTCTTCCAATATGGATCGGGGGGTGAGGGGGGGCCTCCGGCTACAAAGTATATTTAATTTTATCCAGCGGTAAAAGTCAACAAACGTCCACTCACCAGGCCACCTCCATGAGCGAAATGGGCACGGCAGCGGCGTAGATGGCCAGGTCGCCGTACAGGTACACGATGATGCAAATGTAGAACATGTTGACGCCCACTGCAAGACAACACAAGAAGCAAAAGTCAAATGTGCGAGACTCGCCGTAGGCCGCATATTGGAAACGACACGTGAATAAATCCCATCAAGAGTCGTTGTGTACAATGCGAAGCGTTTGTGGACATTCTTAATCAAGCAGTGGCGCGCTCATCTTTATCATGGGAGCAAACAGCTCGTCGGCAAACGTTGGTGGACAAATAAGGCCAACGTGCACGTTTGCCTCATTAATATGCACGCTCGTCGCTCCGACGCATGGGTGCAAATATGAAATTAACTCAGCCACACAAGGGCAAACTTTGATTCCTCGCCATCTGCCCTCACGTTACTTCCTCGTTATCATCACGCAGCGATGATCATCCGAGTGACCCCCCCCCCCTCATCCGTCACCCTTTTGTGGTTGAGGCAAAGAGGGAGGGGCGGGGGATCAACGGTCAGATAATTGATTAGCGCCGAGGAAAGTCAAGGCGGGTCCAGTGAGGAGGAATAAAAAATGTCAGCTTTATGGCATCAAACCTTGAATGGGCTCTTCCATTAAAAGACCGAGTTGAGGAATTAAACAGTAAAAAATGAAACGAGCACATAAACAAACATCCATCAAGTTAACGGGCTGGAAATCCATTCAATAGCCCCTCGCACACTGCCGTCAAAGATGTAATCGTACTTTTTTTTTCTGGGGGATTGATGATTTGCAAGAAAAGCTTTAGAATGAAAGTCGTCTGCAATCCAGAAGCAAATTAGCATTTTGTGGGATGCCGTGCTTTGCTGGGTTCTGTGTGAAATGCAAAGGTCATAAATCCTTGCTTGAGCCCCTTTCTCACTGTGCATTAAATGCAGAACCCCCCACCCTGTTCAATGTCAGTAACATTTTCCAATTAGCAGGCGCCGCGAGTGGTCGCCGTTGTCTGTCAGCGGAACGCCAGCTTGACTGACAGCCGCCATGACGGCCTAACAACGGCACAGGCTGTTTTTTAATTAAGTTCTCAACACGTGGGGAGGTACAAAATCAGGTAGACAATGCAACAATGTCACAAGTAGGACTTTTGAAACATGCTCTCTAAATATGATCACTTTCAAGGTCTCAGTTTGTTCAATCTTTTCCTAAAATGGTTCAGCCCTTGTGCTTGGTCTCAAACCATTCGTTGTACAGTTTGCCCTCATTAACCTTCGCCTTCAAGTTTATAGTCTGATGAGTCTGCTGGGAGGGGAGAAGATCCCAGGGAAAGTTTGATGAAGGAAGATTTACAAATTAAATCTAAATGGAGCCCGGCCACACACATACACACTTTGTTCTTAAATATCCACAAGTAGGACACTGCAGCAAGGAAATATGCCGGCAGTTGACCTTGTCAACACGGAAACTGATGCAGAGGAGAGAATTGTCACAATAACAACACAATGTCCGGACGCCATCATTTTTTACTTCTAAAATGAGGTTCAATACTTTTGTGTTAGATTTCTTTTCTACACTTGCAGTACACCTTTGTTGCTGTTCTATTCCAGTCCTGCTGGTGGCGGTAATGAGCAGATATAAACAAGTGGCTTCATTTTACAAGTATTCCATGTATTGGATCCACGAGGTCACTGCACCATTTGGCCCCAATGCGACTCACATTTTAATACATTTTTTTCCATGTATAATGCGCCCCCATGTATAATACGCACCCTAAAAATGGCATGTCGATGCTGGAAAAAGGTCTGTACCCATGTATAATACGCACCCAAATTTTGACTCCTACTTAAGTCCGTAAACGTAAAATTATTTCAATAAAAAGATCGTCTTTGGGAACAACCGGATGTTCCTCTGCCGGTCAGTATCACTGCGCATGCGCTAGCAAACTCGATAGCGAAGAAACGTTTCGGATTTGTGTAGGGTACATTGTGACAGCAAACGAGCAGGTGATCGAGCAAGTGTCTGATACCAGAGCATTGTGTTCGTATGGAGCGTGTTTGAAGTGAACAGCAGAGAAGAAAGGAACAAGGCAAAGTGTTGTGAAATAAAATATTACCTGTAATACGCATTTAGGTAGAGAACTGAACTCTCGCTCTTTATATAGCTGCCGTGTCTTGCGCATCCGTTCTGCGCATTTGTAATGGCGGCCTCCGTATGATATCCGGTTTGCGATGGAGATTAAAAAACAAACAATATTTGACAATAACACACCATCAAGGATTGCACCATCGCATCAAACGATGTGTCGTCAATTATGAATTTTACTGACTAAGTGTGTTGGGCAGGATGGCTGAATGCGATGCGCGATTGACAACAAACAAGAAGAAAGGTGATTTCAAGTTTTATTTCGAGGGAGATTTAAAAAAATATATAATAATTTGTACCCATGTTTAATGCGCACCCCAGATTTTAGGACAATAAATTAGTTAAATTTTGCGCATTATACATGGAAAAAAACGGTAATTTGTTCTTTTAAGATAGTTTCTCTCTCTGCCAATCATGTTAATTGTTCTTCACAAAAATCACCAGGAGACTTTGTGGTTGTTGTGAAATTTTGTCAAATTTCATTGGCAATCGCAAAATGACACGAGCGCTCGGCTCTTTTCTGCGGACGCTCTTGCCAAAAAAGAGGAACTACACACTTGTTATCACAGGCTAGCATCTGTCCCTACGCACACACGCGCACACTCACTCCCGTAATCCTTTGCAATTTCGTCTTTTGTCCGAGTCCTTCTGGATTAAATCGGCACTTGACACGTGACTCGCGGCTCGACGGTTGCACACTAAAATTTATTTGAAAGATGACATTTAGGCTATTAATAACGTATTCAGATTAGTGAAGCAGCATGTGGTTTATCTTCATACTCACCTTACCCAAATAACTGCCAACAATTTGTGATGTGTATTTTGTTGTTTTTCCCTAAAATTGGTGGATTAATTTTTTAAAATTCCTTTCTCATCAAACCATTCGTCAATTGATTTAATGCGTCTAGTAAAAAAAATTACATCATCAATCATTACATAAAAGTACTCAACTAAATTAAGCAGGAAAGATAACAAGAAAATGCTTCATTAACCACATTTTACAAATTTTAATTTTTTTTACTTTAAAAATTCAAAATCAATTATAAATAAGAAAATAAAACACGAGTATGAATAATTATATTTTTAGGGATTTTACATGCCATTTTCATCATTTAATTTCATAAAAGAAGAAAATGGCATGTCGATTCTGGAAAAAAGTCTGTACCCATGTATAATACGCACCCAAATTTTGACTCCTACTTAAGTCCGTAAACGTAAAATTATTTCAATAAAAAGATCGTCTTTGGGAACAACCGGATGTTATTCTGCCGGTCAGTATCACTGCGCATGCGCTAGCAAACTCAATAGCAAAGAAATGTTTTGGATTTGTGTAGGGTACATTGTGACAGCAAACGAGCAGGTGATCGAGCAAGCGTCTGATACAAGAGCATTGTGTTCGTAATGGCGGCCGTATGATATCCGGATATAAAAATAAATAAATAAATAAAAATAATTTGTACCCATGTATAATTCGCACCCCAGATTTTAGGACAATAAATTAGTTAAATTCTCCGCATTATACATGGAAAAAAAACGGTAAATGAAAAATACAATTAAAACACAAAAATGAAAGATTATTTTGACAATTTCATGTATCAAAACTCTGAGCGTGTTTATTTCTATATAATAGAAAAATATTCTCCCTTTTCCAATATATTCGCCAATTGCCTAGCATGTGTGCTGAGAGCTCCCCCTGCTGGCCGCAGACTGAGTCCCACATATGGCCAGTGACGATGAGGTTGCATGAGGGCCTGCAGAGGTAATTACCACCTGAGGCGTGCAATCTTTTCCTAATGACATTGTGTTCTTCTTTGTAATTGGGAAGGCAAGATTCATTTATGGAATTCCATCGGCATGATCATTATGGCGAAAAAGGTGAACGACGGGACAGACGGACGCCTGGCGGCGAGAGTGTTTACCTTTGTTGAAGAACATGGACGCCATCTGGCCCATCTCTACGCGCTCGGCAATGTCAAAGTGGTCTACGGTACTGCCGGAACGTTCTGGGGAAGGCGCAGTGATGTGAATTATTGAGGAAATGTCATTTATATTATATATTTATTCCTATCATCACTTGAAATGAATGCATTTTTTTGGGGGGTTTCAATGATGTGACCACTTACGAACTGACAAGATGGGCTTGGTCTCCGGTTCGCCCCGCCCCCTCGCTGTGCTGTCATCGTCTGAGAAGTCTGAGGCGGAGTCGTCATTAATCTGCTGGTGAGGCAACGCAGTTGTTGTTAAAAAATCAATTCATAATCTAGAAATTAGTATATGATAAGATAACCTCGTCCTGCTCTCTCCTCTTCCATCGCAGATGAGCGTTGGCCGCCGCCATCGCCTCGATCACGAAGGTGGTGGTCATGTAACTGATGAGCGGGTAGGTCATGTTATTAGGTGCAGACAAACAAATAACAACAAATTTGAAAATGTGGCGTTACGTTCTGAAGCGCGACACTCACCTCATGAACGCCAGGAAGGAGATGAGCGTCAAACTGACTACCCAGCCGGCCGTGGCGAAAGCTCTGGGCATGGTGAGGGCCCCTGTTCCCACAATCAGGTTGAACATATACACCAGACCCACCTGCAACAGACGGCCATTTTGTTACTTCTCTTAATGCTTGTCTTGGCTATACATTATTTATTCACGCTCATGTTCTAGCCCACTTAGAAAGGAGCCGATCAGCTGTCAGAGAGCTTTAATCATTAAAAGTGTAGGCCCAGCAAGAGGATGCGTTTCAGCACTTTTGCTTCCTCATTGAGCAATCCCGTCTCCAACAAAGCACGTGCTTCGAGGTCATGAAACGCTTTTATAGAACTCTAAGAGGAGACGAAACGAATGCTTCGAGGAGGCATACTCACAAACGCAGAGTAGGGTTCCCCCGTCTCTGTGATTCCACCTGCCATGGTTGTCAGAATCTATCCTCACCTGATGGGGGGGGGGGGGGGAGGTTTTGATAAACACAATTGAGAGGACTGCGTTGAAGTCCGACGTCATCACTGACAACTTTTTCACAAGCAAAGACCTAGCATGAAGCTTATGGAAAAGCAGACATCAATAGGATGGAACAGGAGAGAGATTCCAAGCTCTTCAAAGATGGCCACTTGTGAATCAGTATTTTACAGGTCTGGCTCCATTCAGTTGGTCAGATACCAATCAAAGCACCCTAAATCTGTTGTGCTGCTGTCAACTCTGCAAAAAGGTTCTCTGTGCCAGACAGATGGCAAAATGAAGACAGAATCAATCCTGTATTACAACAGCAACAAATGCTGGCACTAATATCAGGGAATTCTTACATCAGCTGTCTACAGAACTGATATCAGCTGAGATGTCAGCCAGGAATCCCGTAGCGATGTCAGCGTCAACAGCAACGGGACAATGGACAATTAGTGATTTAGGACATGTGTATTTTTTTAATTTTTAGAATGCACTTACTGTACCTGTGGAGAAAAAAACAGAACAAACAGTATACCCACGTTGGGTACACCCTGCGTTGTAGTAATCCTTACATCTGTCAATGGGGCTTCCCTTTCTGTAAAATGTAAACATTAGCTCACCTGTCTTGCTGTATGTTTTGCTAGCTGTAGGTAGCCGCTAACAGGGCTAGCATCCGAGGCGTCAGCCGGATTAAATCCACACCGACCAGCCCGCGAGGTTCACGCGAAAGCAGAACCCTTCTCCCAAATTGCAACATAAGCTGTTCATTTGGTCCACCATAAGCGAGAAGTCGCACAACGTGACACTTTCCCCATTAGGGTAGCTCAGAAGTCGCCACTGAGGCGTTCAAGGGGGTTCTCAAGTGTTTCTGCTTTGAATTTCCAAAATAAGAGAACATCATGCTGTTTTCGACAACGTGGATTTTACTTTGAAGGGTTTCCAAGAGATCATCTGACACGTGGACTTTGCACGATGTGTTGGCGACCTAAGTGTGTGAAGAAATGACATGAAAATATTTCACGATGTAACCGGACCATTGTTTATGAGTTGAGGAGAAGTGCAATATGAAGTGATGAATGGAATAACGTTTACAAACAATGTCAAATTAATTGAATGAACACTTTGTTGTAGCTTTATGCTCTGATAAGCTTCTGTAGTGTTGTCACTTATAGTGGGTTGCTTATTGATTGCTCTAACAATAACACACGGAGGCAAGGATGCAGTACGAGCCGATCTTTACTGGGTGCTCCGTCACGACGACACACAGACCTCACCACACGACAGACCAACACAGTCGAGTACTGAGTGCTCGATCCAATCTACCACACACTTGAATACAAGTTTAATTGTTGAATCATCTTGTTATCATGCCAACTTAATCAGCGTCTTGTAATCACAGAAAATTGATAAATATGATCTCTGGCTACATTTCCAAACAAATCATGAATTTTCATGTGTTTTGATTGTGTGAGCTTGAATTTAACTGTAAAAGTCTGGTGGAATCCAAATGTGAAACATCACCGCCAGGAAAATCCCAACAGTGACAAAATAAAAAATAAAGAAGATGAGGTCGATGATTTCCGCAACCCGTCGGAAGCGTTTGGGCCGAGGCGCGTTGGCTGCACTCGCCACTTCCCGCTGAGCCACGAGAACCTCCTGCAAGACCAGCCTCAGCTGCTCGCGCTGTGACGGAGGTCTGGTCTGGATGGGCAAACCTTCCACTTTCACAGGATCTGCAAGGACAGAGGTGGGTTCCAAATGGGCTTGCACAATTTGCGCAAGCGTCACGTGTCTGCCACCCACCTTTCTTCTCCCGTTTCTCAGAGGGAACTTCCCTGTTGGACACCCTTGTCGACTTCTTGGGGAACTTATCATCCAGGTCGATGATGAAACTGACCACCATGGCCTCCAGCACGCTGAGGCCCACCAGGGCGAACACACCCACGCAGAAGTTTGCTGAAAGGCATCAGAGGCGTCGTCAGCGAGAGCGCGACAGGACGGATGCGACCGCCCGCTCGCTCACCTATGATGGGCAGGGTGTCCTCAGTGGAGGGCAGCAGGTCCTTGAGGATGAGCAGCAAGACGGAGATGGACAGCAGGACAGTGATCTTGAAGCTCAACTTCTCGCCCCGGGCTTCGCTGATGAAGAAGGACGCCACGTCCAACACCAGCAGGTAGAAGAGCGGAATGATGAAGTTGATGACATACAGCATTGGCTTCCGCACGATTTTCACCTGTGCGCAATGGCCAATTATGATGAGAAACATAATCTGAGGAGCTCAACTGTGAATTGTTGGAATGCAGCAGAATTGGACTTGGACGCAAACCTCACCTGGTAAACCAGCAAACTCCAATTCCCCCATCTCTCGGTCGTGTTAGCGATTTCCAAGTGCATCAGGCTCCACTCCCCACGAGTCACCATAGACTGCTCCGAGATGTTTGTGAGAAATTCATCGCCGCCAAAGGCCCCGACTCGTACGGCATGATCTGATTTGGGTTTGAGACGACAGGCGTTGAAGAAGTTTCCTTTCAGACTCTTAGACCGGCGTCCACTCTTACCGTCACTGATCATGGAGAAGAAGGTGATGTTGCAGCTCTGCCGGTCGAAGGGGAAATTCCAAAGGTCCAGCTTGCACGTGGATGTCAGCCGCTGACGGGTGCTCTTGTGAATCATTCCGTTGGAGAACACCCTTACATGTGCACTCTCCTGGATGCTCCCGCTGTCCGAGGCACTGCGATTGGTCAGAGAAAAATAAAGACAAACTTTGTGTGTCTTTCCAGGCATGACTTCCTAGGACTTGACCTCAAAGATAGCCATGCCAACCACATCTCATGTTCAGTGAAACTGAATTTTATGAAAGACGCTGTGACCCTAAAATGGCTGCGCCAAACCAAAACTCCAGACTTCTGTGACTTTTCCGTCAGATATTGCCGCTGCGTGCGTCCATTAGTCGTGCAAACGCACGCACAAAGGGCAACGCAAACAATGAGTCTTGTTCTTATTGTGCGGTTTGATTACACGTGACGTTCTGCAAACGCACGGAAGCCGCTATTCAAATCGCTCACAATGATTATATAATAGTCATGTCTTGTGTTACACTGAACATGTATGTGTGAGACACAAAAGGCACAGTGCGGCGGACTCGAGAGTGCCACCTGCTCTTACGTCAGCAACAACGATGGAAAGATGAGCTAAGTCAACTCACTCCTCTTGGATGTTTATGTTAGGTGTCCACAGTTTGGAGCTGGGAAAAGTGAAGTCGGTGATGTTGCAGAAATCGGACGGCTTCCACTTGAGGAAATCGTTCTCCCAGACCTGCCAAACAGAAAAGATAAAACGAGCACCACATAGAAATTGATCATTTGATACGCGTCGACTGAGCGGCTTCTCACCTTTTGAATCCACACGTGGCTCATGAAGGTTTGAAGCTTCTCATCCTGCGCATTGACAAAGAAAATTAAAAAGAAGACATAAACTATTTTCATTTTTTGTTCTAAATTTTTTGCAGGCTGATGCAAAAATGTGTATGACGTCAAAAGTTGACGTCAACCTGTTGCCAGCCAATCGCAGGGCACACAGAGGTAAACAACCATCCGCACTCGCACTCACACCTAGGGGCAATTTGGAGTGCTCAATCGGCCTACCATGCATGTTTTTGGTATGTGGGAGGAATCCAGGGAACCCACGCAGGCACAGGGAGAACATACAAACTCTACAGGGAGGGCCGAAAGTGGAGTCGAACCCGCACACCCCAAATTATAAGACGCCGTGCTAAACAGTGCGCCAGAAAAGAAAAACACACAAAACGACAAAGAAATTCTAAACTCTCAGCATAAAACACTCAAAAGCCAGAAGATATCAAATACACATCTTTTGTGACTTACCACCTGAAAGATGCCGTACAGCAGCATGTTTATCTTCACGGAAGTGACCTGCCTCCAGTCCTTGACGGGCCTGACGTTGGCCAGGTATTCGTTGGAGGAGCTCAGGTTTAAGTGCCCCAGCAGATCCGAGTAGGAACACTCGTTCGCCCGGTTGCACGAGGCTACAAAGACAAGTTGCCGACTCATCGAAATAACTTTGAATGAGATCGAACAGCATGGACTCACCGGCCAGGCTCAAAAGGACGACAGCTCTCCAGGCCGACATGCTCGTTTGCCTCAGCCGCTAAAACGGCGGCTTGATAAAGTGCGCGCGGTGGGAGGCTTGTGTCAACAGCACAATAATGGTCCGCTGAACGCATCGCGGCGCTCCTTCAGCCTATTATACCCAATGTGACCAATTGACTCAACAGATGTGGAAAACGTTTACACAAGTAAAATGTGACATCACAATGAGGACAATTCAGGCACGTCCGCGCTCAGTCAAATTAAAAACTTATATACTGTAAAATTAACATGGTTTTATTCTTTATTGTGTTCGCTTATTAGATGATTTATTGTAAATAAAAATATGAGCACATATGATCTGACACTTATTGACAATATTACTAAACTAAAATTTAAAAAAAAAAAAAAATTACTAAATTGCTCCATAAAAAGAATCCCTGAACTTGAAAAGTGGGAATCATGGCCCCACAACATTCCGTCCCCAACGCCAGTTTGACATTTGGTCGACATGAAAACCAGAAGCCATGCCTGAAATTGGGTTTCAAACGGCCGTTTTAGTTTTTCTTCCCTTGAAAAATGTCAATTGAATGTGGCGGGGCGGTTATTGGTACACATCTGTCGGCAGCTGGAAGTCTTTGAAGGTGTAAAAAGAGATGTCCCCGGCGTCCACCACGGCAAAGACCACCTGGACGTCACCACTCTGGAAGCTCAGCTGCTTGACGACCGCCAAGTCCGGGACGGGCCCGCTGAAGCTGAAACCAAGTACCAGAACGGCTCAAATACCAGTATAAGATGGGACAAAACAGGGACAAAGGTACTGGGACAGCTGAAGGAGCGTCAAAGTCCGACATGATGGTGAAAGCAGCTATTGACGTGTGTTGACCGAGTCCATTCACGTGGACAAAGAGGACACAAAGGATGCATTCATGTCAAACTCAATCAAAGTCAACTCACCTGCACACGCACATGCGGGCAAAAGGTTTCCCCGGGTTGCTCTTCTTGAAGGAAGCCACCGTGTCGGGTTGGTAAACATTGAAACAAATCCTCCACTCTTCCGAGGCCTTCAAACTGAAAGCGTGCGAAGCAGATGGACTGTTCGTGTCTCATCCAATGAACCATTGGACGGAGGTTGTTTTTGCACAGGGCATTTAGTGAAAGGACTGCTGATACCTGGACGCTCCCTCGAGCAAATGTGAAGACTTGACCACACTGATTTTCTCGAGCAGTTCACCTGGAGTAAAAAAAGTGATGTTAAATTCAACGAGCCTACTGCCTAAACAGGCAGCGGAAGAGTAGAACACAGAGTGGTCGTCTACCCATGGGGATGGGTTGGGTGTGGTCGTGTAACGGAGTGACTTCTCTCTTCCACAAGTGATCCGGCCGTTCGCTGCGTCTCTCTTGCCGGCGAGCCAGAAGCTGGTGGTAATCAGCCCAGTTTCGGCACTGCCGCACCTTCACATCAACGTTCAATTCAAACTATGAAAAGAATTTCCGAGTTTGGTTTCAAACCTGCTTTTCAATCCCCCTTGCACACCGCTTTGTCTTTGTTGACATCCCAGTTTCTCCTGCAATCTCTTCTCTCTCTCTCTCCGTCCTTGGCAGACATCTTGACCTCCCGCTGGTTGAGCCTCCGGGTCCACGGTATGACGTCACACTCACCCACTGTCAGACCACCAGGCAGCAGACACGGGTCTGGAGAGGCCAAGCAACCGGCGTGTCCGGCCACGTTTGGGAACACGATGGAGCCATCCCAGCGGGAAGAGCGGTGATGGGTATGTTCATCGGCCTTGTGGCCGGCACGAGGTTCCGTTGTTATCCACCAGGGTCGGCCTCTGCTTAAATCTGACGAGTGGCTTTGGACCCCCGAGGTGCCTGGTGAGGATGGCGGCTGAGATTCAGGAAGAGTTGAATCTTCTTCCTTTCGCTTCACATTGGGTACGTTGTGAGCTTCGCTGTGGCTGGATATAAAAACACAAAATATAATTCAGACCCTAATAGGCAGATGAAGTTTCTTTTTATTTTAATTCACACCAAATAGTTTGCTGCCAAAACAGGCACTTGTAATAAATAAATCTCAACTCAACACAATGTTTTTGTTACACGAGTCCCACCTGCAAGTTGCGACAGGACTGTCGCTGCGCTTCCTTTTCAGCGTCCGCGGCAAGTTGAGTTGCCTGGCGTAAGACGACGGTTCCGAGCTATGACCGACAGAAGAATAAGCTGATGTCACGGCTTTTACCACCTACCCACCCAGCTGCCGCGTCCCCGTTACCTGGCATTGAACCTGTGCACCACATAGCCCAGCCTCTTCAGATGCCCAAACACCTGTCGTGAGGAAAAAGGAGAAGTTCAAAAGATTCATTTTGGGAGGGAATGTTAATTATAGTACTTTTAAAAAAACATTATTTTCCTTGAGGGATTTTGAACGCCAGTTCTTGAGTCAGGCTTCAATGAGTTAGACTGCTTAATTAGATCATTTTCACAAAATCCCAAGATTTCATGACTTGAATTTCATGAAATCTGGAGGAAAATGCTAAGAATGTCAAACTTCAGATAATAAAACAATGTACATACCTGATACTGCTGCAGGGTCACAGTCCTGGAAGACAAAAAACATTCAAAGCCATCTTGGATGGAGAGTGGGAGGTCCTGGTAGAACACCTGCACGTTGCCCTGGCACAGAACAGGAAAGTAAACCACGACCCAAAAGGGGTGCACGGGGCTTCAGCTGCCACTTACACACTCCATCAGGTAGAGTGCCTCTTCGGGGAGGAGGTACTGCTTGCCGCTGGCTGAGAATCCCATCGTCTGCCAGAACTTGCCCTGAGGAACAAAAGTCAAAGATAAGATGAGAACCCCTTTTATGAGAAGGGGTGGAGAAAATGAAGCTCAGACACTCACTGCTGGAGACAGAAGCTCCACGATTTGCTCACTGGGAACCCAAACGGCCTTCACCAGGTTACCTCTTCAAAGAAAAAAAAGAAAAACATCAAAAACAAATCAGACATGATGAAGGCATCATGATCACGTGTCCGCTCACAGCCTCTCCACCCGCTCCTCCGACACCAGGCTCCAGTGTTCACTCAGACTTTGTTCCAGACGAGCACGCTGCTCCTCAGAGTCATCTGGGTAGAAGTCTTTTTGACCACGGACCGGGATCTTGTGACTCCGGGTTCGTGCTGAAAACAGCTCAGATGGGCTGAAGAGAGAACGGAATCATATAAAAGAAGAGACATGTAGTATTTGTAAGTACAGCTGTCTTGATACAAATCTAAAAATAGACTTGGATGGGCAAATCTTGGGAGAAAGGTTCTAGTCCTTTCTTGAAAAAACACAATGTTTCCGCTCATCAGGCCTCAACTGCTACAAAACTAGAATTAATCACCCAGCCTTATTAATATGAAAATAAACCACCTGTTATTGATTTTCATCAAAACACGAGGGAGGGCGACAGAGAGCCACGTGTTACAACTGCAGGAACGTTTCTGTGGAATCAATTCTAATTCTGCAGCGCACCGCCGAACGCGCAACGTAGCGCGTCGCCGACCGCGCAACTGCACCGCGCTGGATGCATTATTGTGACAGAGCCGTCGCTGAACTTTAGAAAATATTTTTAAACCCCTGATGTATTTTCCAAAATTCAAGTGGACCTAATGCGCAGGGAGCTTAATTTTGTCCGATCGCGCAACTGCAGCGCATCGCCGAACGCGCAAACGTAGCGCGTCGCCGATCACGCAACTGCACCGCGCTGATCGCATTATTGTGACAGAGCCGTTGCTGAAATTGAGAAAATATTTCTAAAGTCCTAACGCGAAATTTCCAAAATTTAAGTGGACCTCAGTGTGCAGGGTACTTAATTTAGTCCGATCGCGCAACCGCAGCGCGCCGGGCGCTTACTGTCGCATTGCTTTAAGAGCGTCTTTGTGTTCCGAGTTGTAAGATGACGCTGCTCTCGAGCCATGCCCATCTGAAGCAGTTCCTGATCCCGTTCGACTTGTCTATTTCCCTGGCACGATCCTCGTCTTTTTTCTCTCAAACTTTCGCCATGCTGGCTAAAACCTTTGCTAATTAGGCAAATGAGTAGGCAAATGATGTGACGAAGGTAGCGCCAAAATGCTGCCGAAAATAAGGCGGCTGTTGTCGCAATACTGCTGTCAGCGCCCCCCAATGTAAAACCAATTTTCTCAACGGATCTACACGATTCACGAAAATGATGCTCCCGGCGGAAAAAAAAAACACGGAAATCCGCGAAAGATTCTAATCCCTGCTATATACAATTACGACTCAATTCATTCAAAAGTGCCACGGAAAACGAAAGTTCACCTTAATATTTCTCTATAAACGTTTGGCTGGACATCGTCCTTGTTTTGGTCGGCCATCTTGGTGACGCAAGCTTCCGCGCACTTCCTTCCGCTCTGGGTCCTAGTGCCACTCGAGTTCAACCAACTCTCATTCGGATTGACAGCCAAATGTCATTTTCATAAAATCTGAACTATATGCAAAGATTACAATTTTATTTATTCAACCACGACAACGATAGGACAGTCCTGTAAGATTCAGGGGTGTCCAAACTTTTTGTAAGGAGGGCCAGATTTGATAAAGTGAAGGGGCCCGGGGTCCAATAGTCTTTTCGGACATTTTTAACTCTAAAAAGTTCACGCAAATACACACTGTTATAAAACAATTTTCCTTGTCACAATTGTCTTTATTTTTCAAATGACAAAATAACCAAATATAAGCCATTCAGGCAGATGTCAGCAATTCTAAAAACACAAATTCTGTCTTTTATTCATATCTGAAGTCAGATAACATTGAACAAGCATGTTTAGTCTGGTAGTGTCTCGTTAAAGTTAAAGTCCCAATGATCGTCACACACACATCTGAGTGTGGTGAAATTCGTCCTCTGCATTTAACCCATCCCCGTGTGATTTTAATCCATCCCCTGGAGGAGAGGGGAGCAGTGAGCAGCAACGGTGCCGCGCTCAGGAATCATTTGGTAATCTAAGTACTCGATTGCAATCCTTAATGCTGAGTGCCAAGCAGGGAGGCAATGGGTCCCGTTTTTATAGTCTTTGGTATGACCCGGCCGGGATTTGAACCCACAACCTTCCAGTCTCAGGGCGGACACTACCACTAGGCCACTGAGCTTTAGGTTAAAATCCTTAAACAAGGCAACCGTCTCTTTACAAATTAAACAAACACAATTGCCTTGATCTTTAGTGAAGAAGTATTGTAATTCCTATCTCTCTTGAAAGCGACGGCCCTCGATGTCAACTTTCCTCGTTTTCTTTGCAGTCGGCATGGCAGAAATGAGCGGAGCGGGCCGCGCGGCACAGATGCAGACTGACATTATTAAAGTGGTGCTGCCACCTTTTGGTAAAAGGAGGAATTATATTTCAAGTTTCTTTTTTTTTTTCTTCTTTAACAGTGCAGGCTGGCCATAAATAATACGTTATAAGACCGAAGATGCGGGCCGTATGAAATTTGACCAGGGGGGGCGGATTTGGCCCGCCAGCCGGACTTCGGATGTACCCTGACGTTTAGTTGTGCTTATCAAAGCCGCTGCAACAGTATGAGTTGTTGCTTTTCCATTCCCTATCAATTAAATGAAACATTCCGCTTTAATAACTTTATTTGAAAAACGTAAGAACCTTGAATGCAAGCTAGTTTGGGTGTCAAACTCATTTTTGTCGCGGGCCGCATCGTAGTCATATTTTCCTTCGGAGGGCCATGGTGACTGTCAATTAGGGGTGTAAATCGCGGGTTTTGTCACGATACGATATCATATCGATACAAAGAATCACGATACTATATTTGCCGGTATCTTAAAGCCTGCTGTGATTCATTCACGATACATCACGATATAGTGCTCCACGATCGATATTTTTATTTTATATATTTTTTCAAATAAAAAATATGGAACAATATCCTGATTTATCACAATTCATACGCAAAATCAACAAGGTACTGCAAACTCTTTATTTAGGAAATTACAAGAGTATTGTAGTATACAAAGTGCTTATTTTAACACTGAACTTTATCAAATTCCTATATTTTTTCTCATATAAGTAAGTAAAGAAAAATGAATATTCTTTCTTTTTTTCTAATACCAAAACTTTAAAGTGCATTACTGAACTATTTATTTACAATCATTTTAATTGTCCGTTGAGTCATCTTTTCTTTGGAATCCAAAGTGCTTCCAAAGAAAGACTTGAAGCCTAAAGGGGAGCCAATTTCCTCGTCTTTTTGGACACTAGCCATAGCACCAGCCCAGGAGCCGCGTACTAGTTGTCGACTCCCCTTTCACGTGCCTGCTCTGCTCACAACACAACACGCCCGGAAAGAGGAAGCAAGCAACAATGAACTGGATTTCAAAATAAAGTCGCGTCTAATGTCCGAGGTCAAACACGGCGATATAAATCGATGTTTACGTTTAGCATCGATGCCAATAAATCGTAGAGCATTATATCGATGAATCGATGTGTATCGATGAATCGTTACACCCCTAATAACCACTGATTTTTATTGTATGCATCTCATTCCTCATACAAGTACATCCATAGTGTAGTAGATGTGGAGTGCAAACGGTGCGTTCAAGGACACGTGGAGGTCACAGTGGCACAGTGAAAGCATTGTACTGCCACGGAGCTGTCATTTCACACAGGTCTTACTCATAGGAGGGAATCATTTGCATGGCGCTGTCCTCACATATTCTTTTCTAGAGTTGAATTCTAACAAATGTTTTCATTAAACGTGTTGACAGCGAGGCATTGGAGGAACGTTGCGTCTGGGCCATAGTGGGAGGGCAAGCAAAGTCATCACACAGGTAAGCTGATGAGTGCTTTATTACAACTTTGTTATCTCATTGACTTTGGTTTACATTACAAGGATGTTAGTTTAGGAGATGAACATTTAAAATAAAAGTCTTCTTACCAAAATAGAATTGCTTAAATTTGTATATATATATTTTGTAATTAACCAATTTGATTTGTAAAATATATAAATATATTGAACTTTATATATATTGTATATTGTTGAACTGGCTGTGTGGCTATTAAAAATGTTTCTCATTTGAAAAAAAAGTCCATTTTTTATTTAACGTTTTTTTCAAATCTAGCCATTGTAATATTGTTGTGATGTTCGTTATTACTATCCGTATATATTAGGGCTGCTGCTATCTCCTTTTAGAATCGATGAGTTCGACTAGGAAAGACTCTCATAGTCACAATACATACAAACATTTTCCCCAGGATACAAAAACTTGTACTCACTGCTCACCTTGCAGCGGGAGGCGACCATGTCCGACATCAACGCCACTGATTTGAGTTCCCTGCTGCTGTCCTGGTTGCATCAATGCCTCAACAGAACCACTGGGCAATCTCCGCAGAGCCACACCAACACGTCCGCCACATTCCAAGGAGTCTTCTACATCCTGCTGGTGTTTGGCATGTTCAGCTTCTTCTCCTTTGCGGTCATGTTTCGTTTCATCCGCTCCAGGAAACTGGAGGGCTCCCAGGACCCGTACCAGCAGTACATAGCCCAAGACCGGAGCCGGAAGCGAACGCCGTCTACGGCCGCCGCGGCTCGGGTGTCATCGTCGGTGGTCATCTGTAACCCGGCGACAGAGGTGGAAAATCAGCAGTGAAGCGCGCTCACAAATAAAAAAAAAAAAAAGAAGAAGAATTATGCAAAAACAGTCAAGCTCAATAAACTCAAGGCTTAAAAACAGAAAAAGAAGATGAAGTCAAGTTTGGTGCAATTCATTTGAGCCAACTCTGCATCCACGACAGCAGTCCTCGCTCGGCGCCTGCAGACTTGGCAGTGATATAAGCGGCATTGAGCCGCTTCCTCTCCTCCTTCCTCCTCTGTCGTTGTTCAACTCGGCGCCGTCCGGCCGCCTCCTCTGCTCGCCGCACCTCGCGCGCCAGGCTGAAATGTACCATTTGCATGTGGAGCATGGGAACAATCAGATTGTAGCTGTCCACCTTCTTGTTGACTTTGGCCAACTCTTCCTCGGCGTGAGCGCACAGCTCCTCCCAGCGGAGGCGCTCTGTCGGGCCGAGGGCTTCGCCCAGCCCGACCCGTCCGTCCAGCAAGCGACCACGGATGCGATCGGCGGCCTCGCGGATGTCCCGCTGCGTGAGCACCCAAGGTGGCTGGTAGCCGTTGTCTAAGAGGATGCGATTGAGGTTGTGCGTCATGGGGTCGGCGTAGGGGTTGTGTTGGAACTTGTTGAGCGGCTTTCCGGCGCCACTTAAATTGCGGAAGTCCCCCCGGGCCATGGACTCCTGGATTAGATCCTCCACCAGCCGCTCCACCGCTTGAGTGATTTTGATACTCCTACTGCGCTGCCGCACGTCCCGCTCCACCAGCGCCCCTTCGGCCGCCGCCGCTCTCTCGTGCTCCCTCTGCCGGTAATCCGTAACTTGCTCCGCGGCCCTGTCGGCACGGAAATGGCGGTACTGGCGCTCGCGTTGGCTGGGGGTGCCTGAGCCCACGCCCTCATAGCTGAGGTAGTGTCTGTGCTGAGGGGCCACACCGGTGGACGGGTCCTCATCCTCATCCTGCACCGCCTCTCGACACCGGGCCTCACTGTGGTGAGCCAGCACAGAGCGGTAGGCCTCCTCCACCCGAGTAAAGAGGGCTGCATCAGCGGTGGGCATGCCGGAGTCCGGGTGGTAGAGCTTGGCCAGGCGCAAGTAGGACTCTTTGGCTCGCTCGGGGCTGACAGATTCGTCTGCGGGCAGCTCCAGCAGCCGGTAGCTCTCTCGAAGGGTGCTGCCGATGCGGGCTCCGCTGCTGAAGGTTCGGAGCCAGCAGGACTGGCCAAAGTGAAGCAGTAGGAGAGATCCATGACGGGAAGAGTTGCAGGACACCAGCAGATGAGAACTCATTTCTCACCGCACGCCTTTAAAGGGAAAACACAACAATCAGAGTGTGGCCAAAGCAGAGAACAAGGGATGGTTTTTCTTTCTGCGCAAAAACTATTACTAATCCTTAATACTATTTTAATCTAAAAAAGTGAGTTTGGTGTCATCAGAAAGTAGATTTCGTACTCTTTGAGGCTATCGTATCTGTTTTACAATGTAACAATCTTAATTCTTTGCTCATTTAGCAATTTAAATCGGCAACGTCATAAAAAATACCCGGATATTCCACTTCTCCTAGCTACAAGCTAACGAAGCTAAAGAAGCAAGCCAAACCGTCAAACCTCTTCCACCAGATACCACACAAACGTGCCAATTTACTCCTATATTACAAACTATAAAAATTGAACTTAACGACGAATACAAGTTGGAAATTGGCTCACCCACTGCCAGTTACGTTTGTTGTTGCTTTTTTCTTCGTCTGCTTGCGTTTTCACTGGCGCTTGTTGAGAAAAGCAAATGGGCGACATCCAGTGGCCTGGAGGTCACACAGCAGCCCAATACAAAACGACGCGTTGATGACAATTCCAATTGAAGTTGCGTTAAAAATCCGTTGTATATATATATTAAATAAGTTATAAATTAGATGCAATAAATAACAATGTTATTAGCTGCGTGATTAGGTGGTCTATGGTTAGGCTAATGTAGACATTTGGATCCAAAACACTTTTATATCATAAATTTATGACACGTATGAAAGGAAATAAAAAGAATACAGGCAACACAAAGTGGAGTGGGGAGAACCATACATTCCACCCTCATGTTTTATTGATCGAGACAACAGCCAGAAGACACAAGATTAAAAGTTTAATCAAAGTTTTTAAAATCAATTTATTGCAATATTTCCTGAGAATTTTTTGCATGAATTATATCACATCTCCGCTCCGCTGCCCCTTGTTACCAGTATTGTATATATGTCCGCATGTCCCTGTCGAATAGTCCTTTTTGCCCGTCCTGTTTGGTCCTGCCTGTTTTCCTGTTATATGTTGTAATTTTTTGATCAGTAAAAAATCTTGTTTATCGTTTTCACTCCGTCTAGATCTTCCCACGTCTGGTTCCCGTCCTTTTCTGCTGCCCATACGTCACTATGTTCTCCTGCCTGTTTGTTCCCGTCATCGTGTCTTTTTGCTGCTCGTTGCTGTTAGAAACAAGAACAATTCAAGTTAAATTCAAATGAAGTTGAAGTTTTTAGGAACAAAAGCAAACAAAACGAATGAAATGAAATAGAAAAAAGACCTACCTTTGTTAGCAGATGACTATGGGAAATATTTGGCAATCCGGTCACCTGAAAATATGTCAGATTTGAACTCGTTACACTTCTACTACAGTATATTAAAAAAAAAAACATTTCTCCCAGTAGTTCTAAATATCATTAAATAGATTAATAAATACATGTGATTATCTATCTATCTATCTATCTATCTATCTATCTATCTATCTATCTATCTATCTATCTATCTATCTATCTATCTATCTATCTATCTATCTATCTATCTATCTATCTATCTATCTATCTATCCCACCACACAATTACACAAAATAAAGAAATAAGAAAAAATACAACAAATTGTACTACTGCTACCAAACTAATAATACCAAACATTTCAAAATATTTATAAGAAAAAGAAAAAAAGAGAAGACAAGAAAATAGTCAAACTCCATGTGTGCGTGCCAATATTTGTCCTCACACACGCACACTGACTCACACGCCGATCAGTTACCGAGATTTCCGGCCTCCTTGCTGCAACCGATCCCCTCGAGCAATTCGATGACCACGGCTGGAGTTGCGTCCTCGCTGAAAGTGGACACGATCACGTTGGTTACGTCGCTGCAGTCCGTATCCTGCACTTTGTTTTTCGCCACCTTTCTGCCACCGCGGTGATGCACCAGAGCATTACAGAACTTTTTGAAGTCCTCCTTGGACAGGTCTTCCAGCACCTCCTGCACGGTGTCCGTTTTAGTGGTCATTATTTCTAATTTTTGGCGGGGAATTAAGTCGAGAAGTTAGTGAACGAGCGAGATGAGCGGTCCGAACGCACCGCGGCTGTACTGTGGGCGGACTTTTGCTTTTGTTTTTATTTTTGCAGAAATGGACACGCCCAACCTCGACAGCAAACACACATGGCAAAATATCGTGAAATGTGATTTGTGCTCCCCGAATATTTGATCACCGCATGGCAGGATTTACAAACTGCAAGCCATTGAGTCATCTTTTCTTTAGAATCCAAAGTGCTTCCAAAGAAAGACTTGAAGCCTAAAGGGGAGCCAATTTCCTCGTCTTTTTGGACACTAGCCATAGCACCAGCCCAAGAGCAGCGTACGAGTTGTCGACTCCCCTTTCACGTGCCTGCTCTGCTCACAACACAACACGCCCCCGCATTGCTCCCGGAAAGAGGAAGCAAGCAACAATGAACTGGATTTCAAAATAAAGTCGCGTCTAATGTCCCAGGTCAAACACGGCGATATAAATCGATGTTTACGTTTAGCATCGATGCCAATAAATCGTAGAGGTTTATATCGATTAATCGATGTGTATCGATGAATCGTTACACCCCTACTGTCAACACCTCATTTTATTCAGTATTGGCGGCACAACCTGTGGATCAATACCTGGTTTTCAAATGAGACGAGTAAAAACGGTACAGATATTTTCAAAAGATGAATGGTGAAATTTACTAGCAATATCCCTATATATTTAAATCTAAATTAGCTGATACATTTTCTCGTCAAAAAGCATTGACAATCCACAGACACCTAGGCACGGACGGGGTTCGAACCCGCGATCTTCGGTTTACGAGACCGACGCCTTACCACTTGGCCACCGCGCCTGGTAGTGGGAATTTGGCGTGGAGATCATGTTTTATAAATAATATTTCCTAATTTCAAGCGAAGACTCTGAAATGACACTTTGTAACTTAAGTGCGAACACGGGGCGAACATTTCTGGTATTGGATTCATCTTCCCCGAATATTACGCCATCAACGATTCAAAGTAGGACTCAAACAAGAGACATGAAAGACTATAAATTGGGGAAAATGGCATCCGTAAAGTCTCACCGGATGATAATTGAAGCTTTTTAAATGCCTTTGAGTAAAAGGCCCTAAAAGCTTCGATCGTAGCAACCACGTCAGTTTGATCACTCGCTAGCTTGTCGCCATTGGAGGGAAGGAATGAGGTCATGTGACACACCGGAAGTAGCGTGACGCAGAGGTCGCGGCTTGGGACCGGGAAGTGAGCCGATGTCCACCCCGACAAGTGTTCTCTTCCCTGGACGAGTTGTGATGTCTTGAACGCTCCTTGCTCATCCGGTCGATGGTGGGCAGGCTGCGTTACACTCTCGGGAAAATCAGGTCGGCGGATGCGGTGAGTAATATTTGTTGCCGTTCCTTTTGAGCCGTGGCACCTTGTAATAAGCTAACAAGTTAGCTTTTTGACATGTTGGAAGGCGAGGCGATGATTGATTATAACAAGCCTTGGCATGCAAATAATGCAACCTAGCAGGGCCTCCCTCTTTTATATTGCTGCACTTGATCCTTAACAGAGGTCCAAGCAACGCATGGTTAAACACAAAGTAAGACAGACAGATAACTGTACTCTCAGGCATATTCTTTATCCTCTGCAAAGAAAGACTAATATAACTTGCACTTCCTGAGGACTGTGTGGCTTCATATTTGTGTATGTCTGTAAGGTGCACATACCAGAAGGAGTGGTTCAATATTCATTGAATTGAATTAAAACGTGGCAGAAAGTTTTAATTCTCGACATAGTACATTATTTGTCTTATTCCTGTATTATTGTTTTTTTTTTTAGTGAAGTACAATATTTAGCATTTTTTTTGTTTTCTTATTCAACTCTATTTGACGACATGTCTCCCACAGACGACCCGTGTAACCGCCGTGCCTTTCCACAATGCCGCTGGTGTTGGACGCGGTGTGGGCGCTGTGGAGCATCACGGCAGGGATCTATGACTACTTCCACACCAGCGCCATGGAGGAGAGGATCCACACGCTGGAAAACGTGCTCTCCATACACCAGTTTGTCATCGTGGCCCTGTCAGCGAGTCTCATCCTGCTCATGACGTACATTCTGTGGAGGAAGAAATTGTAGAAGATGGTGTGCCCACACTCGCCGCCATCAAAAGGCAATGAAACGGACCAAAGTTGTTATTTTGTGTGTTGAGTTTTGCTAATTTTCACTTGTGTGACTAACTACTTGCCGTCCAAGGCTCAAATGAGACGAGTAAAAGCTCCGATGAGCTATTCTCAAGCCGTACAAACTAATACTGAGACAGAAAGTGCACTGATTGTTTTTCTGGCTGCTTTAACCGCTTAGCGTCTATCTGGCCACATTCGAGGCAAGATATAAAAGTAATGTCTGGTTATTTTGAAAAGTTTGTTATGGTTTAGAAATGCAGCTTGACACACATTTGACACACATAACAAGTGAGTGAAGATGCAAATTAATGTCTAGTGTTTTCTTCCTTTTGTTTTCTCTCTCTGTAGTGCTTAAGTTATGTTCTGACAAACCACTAATATGGATGGCCACTTTGAAAGGGAATACGTTTGAAAAATAAAAACGAATTAATTATGAATTAGGTTTTCTTTTTGTAATATTTAAACCAAACTTGTATGTAACCAGCAATCACTGATTTAATTTGTTTAAATGACATTATTCAAAAGGCAAACGCCTCCACCAATCAAACGACAGCGTTACACACACAAGCGCGGTGATTGGCTTGAGCACTCGGAAGGCGGGATCTTTCAATGTGTATAAAAAGTGAGCGCGTCCTTGCCAACTTTGATAAGGACTAGGAATTTACCGGCTGCCAAAATAAAACCAAAATGAGTTGGCTACATGGCGGCAAATTTTAGTCGTTTTGGTGAATTTTTTGGAAGTAAATAAACGCCCAACTTTGATAAAGGTTGTGTCATTTCACCCGGATAAGGGCTAGGAATTTACCGACTGTCAAAATAAAACCAAAAAGAGTTGGCTACATAGCTGCAAATTTGAGTCGTTTTCGTGAATTTTTTGGAAGTAAATAAACACACAAGATAGCGTGGTGATAGAAATCATAACCATTTTGAAAATACAAGCAGCATAACGTGTTTTGTTCTATACTCGCGATGCATTAAGTTGGCAAAAAGCACTCAATGGCGATTTAAAGTAATTTGTTGGAAGTTGTGGAATTATACCGAATTTAGAATGCATTAAACACGCTTGTTTGTGTTGTTTTATTTAATGGTCGTTTTCGTATTTTGCGATGACAAGGGCGGAGAGCCGCTCCGTGCTAGTCGGCTAGCCCGGCTAAGGAAATTAGCTGCCGAGCGGCGGCGGCGTCTGGTTGCTGTCGTCACCCTCATTTAGAACCTCTCGACCGGCTTTTCTAACTCCACCACGCCGAAGGGCCCTACTGGAGCCTCGCTTGGATATGTGAATAATAATCAAATAAATCAAAAGCCCCTTTCCCCATCTCCGTTGAATTGCCCGCGTCTCCTCTGGCGCTTTTTTATGAGACGCCGCTCTTTCTTTTTTGACAAAGAAACCTGAGGCAAGTTTTGCTCTCTCCTGGCACGAAAAAGCCGAAAAAGCTTTCCTGGTTCCGGCGGATGGCTCCACACAGGCACGGCCCCTCGGCTGGAGGCCACCCGATGACTTCTGGCGGCGGGGCGAGGGCGAACGGGCTCTACCCGCCGTGCTCGTCTTCGTCCTCCGACGCCAAGAAGCCCAACATGCAGCTCGTCCAAGCCGACCACGAGTTGTTCCTGCAGGCCTTCGAGAGTGAGTTTCCGCCGCCGAAATGAAACATATTTGCATTTGTTCAACCCGTTTGTTTTGCTATTGTTGAAGTGCAAATTACATAAACGGAGGAGTTAATGATACAATGTTCACTCACTAAGCTTTGGTTTGAACTAGGTCGCTCTTTTGGGACATTTCATCAAGCTGGGTTGTTCGTATTGATATTACAATATAATTAATCTGTTTCATGGTTAGAAACATGCACCCAAAGTCCAAAAGAAGTGTGAAGTACTGCATAGTATTTCTGCACGGTTGACATGGATGAACAGTTTTATTCCTTCAGAAGTACTAAACTACAAGAAACTGTTGATGATTATGGACGAATGGTTTTTTTCTAATACTTTTTATTTTGGGGGTTGCAGAACCAACCCAAATCTACAGGTTCCTCCGCACCAGGAACTTGATCGCTGTGAGTTTTCTTGACACATTTGTTTTCTCAGCTTCAAGCTTGTTGACGTGACTGTAACAATCTCTCTTTTGCTTTCCTAAATTTAGCCCAACTTCCTGCACAGGACTCTCACTTACATGTCACACAGAAACTCCAGAAAGAATGCCAAGAGGTAACATGTTCACTTTGGCTGATTATTTCACCCCAGAGATTTAGTGTGGCCAGTTGATCATTTTGATAATCGTATCATGTTGCTCAGACGGCAGCGGTCCAGTCTCATTTCCTGTCGCATGCATATCGATGCAAACGGCGACAAGTTTTTTTTTTTTTACGCTTTGTGCTGTACAAGTGGTTCAAATTCTCATGTCCTAAAACCGCATTGGGACTTCACAGATGTTTTCACTTAACTCCACAGGCCGCTTTTGCCTTGCACGCAAATCAACCAGTTCAAGGTGTTTGAAAATAATACCTCAAGTATGTGAGCCTTGGGATGCAGCAGCACATTATAAGACACACTGACGGCCTTTTGGCCAAGTGTGGATGTTAATTAAAGCATGTCGTTTGTTTGGCCAGGAAAAGCTCCAAGGTGGACAACCTGCTCTTCAGAGTGGAAAAGATGCAAGGAGACCAGGAGACACGCGGGTAAGCCGAGACCTCCGCCAAGGCACAACGGGACTTTATGTGGTTGCAATGCTGAATAATTAGTTGTTTCTTTTAGTAGAAATAAACTCAACTCAATGCCCTTTTCTCACCAGCTTAGCGTCCAACCTGCAGCTCACCTTCACTGGCTTCTTCCACAAATCCGGTAAGTTTGCCTTAGTCTTGTTTTTCTTCTCATTCCCGCCAGCTCGTCGGTTGACTTCTCCCTGTTCGTTGCCGTCAGGGCAACAGTCTCAGGATTGCGAGAACGAGCAGACCTCTGTGTCTCTGGAAGTCCTTCTGGTCAAAGTCTGTCACAAGAAGAGGAAGGTGAGGCAGGATGATGCTGACTAAAATTTGTAATTGTGTTTTACCGATTGATCAATTTTGTCAGCCACTAAAACAAACGGCGTTTCACGAACCTTAAATGGGTCGAGTTTGATCGACAAGAGCATGGTCCTTCCCGCCCAGGATGTGAGCTGTCCGGTCAAGCAGGTCCCGGCTGGGAAGAAGCAGGTTCCTCTCAACCCGGACTTGACTTCTGCCAGCGCGCCGGGACATTCCGGAAACTTTCCGTCCCTGCTGGTCCCGAGCGGCGAGTTTGAAGCCAGCAACTCGCACATGATCAAGTCCTACTCGCTGCTTTTCAAAGTGTCGCAGCCCGGCTATGATCGCGGGCCGCTCCTCAACGGACTCACAAACGGGGAGGCGCGGCGCCACTCAGGTCAGCGTCAAAATATCTGCTCCAAGTAGTGCTGCGCCTCCAAATACAAAATATCACAAACATCTCAATCACCATTTGAAACTTTTTTTTTCACAAATATAATCAAGTCAGAGATACGAGAAAAGAAAGATTTGACCAATTATTGTCGTCACGCAGATTTATCAGAGGAAGCAATGGACAAGACGAGGCGGAGCTCCCCCCTCAGAAATGACGCCGAGAGCATGCTGGTGGCGCAGATGATGGTCTTTGATAAAAACAGGTGAAGTAACGTTGAGCACGTTTGTGTATATTGTGGATAAAAATGGAAATTTCATTTGTGTGTGTGTGTGTGTGTGTGTGTGTGTCTGTGTGTGTCAGACGCCTGCAGCTGCTGGACGGCGACTATGAAGTTTCAATGCAAGAATTCACACAGCAGTGTCCTCTTAACAACATGACAGCAACATGGGAGACCATACTAGACACAAAGGTGAGGAGCCGCGTGTGTGTGTGTGTGTTGTGTGTGATTGTCATTAAAATCTGCGGGTGTGTAGCACATGCCTCCACTGGAAGCGTTCTGTGACGGCCCGACTCTTCACTTCACTCTGCGTTGGACTAACGAGATCCGCGACGGTTCCACGGCTCCCGTGGCCAAACCTCTGGCCACGCGCAACTCGGATGCCAACCAGGAGAGCAAAGCGGCACACGCGCTGAGGAACGCGCCGCACGCCACACACGGTGAGACGTTAACAAAATGAGCAAGTTGCGGAAGGTTCTGGATTGCTGACAGAGCGCACGCGTTTGCACGCAGCCGTGAAAGAAACGGTCACCTCGGACAAAGTCCACACCAGGACCAGAGAACATGTCCCAGCAGAAGCTCGCCCCAAATTACGCATCTTCTACCAGGTAAATGAGGGATAAAACATCCTGCCTGGTAAAGCAAATCACCTTCAACCATTTGTGCGTAGTTCCAGTACAACAACAACAGTCGGCAGCAGACGGAGGCCAGAGATGACCTCCACTGTCCCTGGTGCACCCTCAACTGCAGGAAGCTCTACAGTTTGCTCAAACACCTCAAACTGTCCCACTCGCGCTTTGTCTTCAACTACGTGGTAGGTGTACGCCGCGCAGCGCCGGCAATTAATAAAGGTCACGGGGCTAACCGCCCGTCAATTTTGCTGTCACGCAGCCTCACCCCAAGGGAGCCAAGATCGAGGTGTCCATCAACGAGAGCTACGACGGTTCCTACGCGGGGAACCCACAGGACGTCCACGGCCAGCCGGGTTTCGCCTTCAGCCGCAACGGACCCGTCAAAAGGGCGGCCGTCACGCACGTCCTGGTCTGCAGGTACTCCACTTGAATGATCTGACAAAACCCTTGAAGTCAGTCAGGAGCTTCATTTGGACTAAAGTAGCGTTTTGGCGCCATCTTGCAACTTGTGAATGCGTTCGTTGACGTTCAGGCCCAAGCGCAGCAAGCCGAGTCTGTCAGAGTTCTTGGAGTGCGAGGATGGCGAGCGCCGGCGTCTGGGCTCCCACGTGAGCGGCCACAACAGACTCTACTTTAGGAGCGATAGCTGCGTGCCCAGAGCGCCACAGGAGATGGACGTGGACAGCGAGGATGAGCGGGATCCCGACTGGCTCAAGGAGAAGACGGTCAAGGTCACTACACAAGCAACTGGAAAATGAATGATTAATTTTATTTTATTTTTTTTACTGTCACATTGACATCAATTTGGGCATGTATGAATTGCTTTCGGTCAATTGTGCCGACCAAATTGATTAATTGTGCCACAGCAAATCGAAGACTTCACGGATGTGAACGAGGGCGAGAAGGAGATCATGAAGCTGTGGAACCTCCACGTCATGAAACACGGGTTGGTCACCAATTTGTCACCAAGCAGCTATGCCAGCCGCAGTCTTTTCACGTCTTTTATTTTGTCCGCAGCTTCATCGCCGACCACCAGATGAACGAGGCGTGCCTCCTCTTCACCGAGCTGCACTGCGCTCACCTCGTCCAGCAAAACCTGCGTCGCAATTTCCTGCTGCACCTGGTCAGCATGCATGACTTCAACCTGGTCACCACCAGAACCATCGACCAGGCCATGGACCGACTCCAGACCACCGCCTGTGGGGACAAACATAAGGAGCAAGACGAGGCAGACGAGGAAGATGAATGGGAGACGGCCCTGGAGTCTCAGATGGAGACAGACCAGGAGCCATCAGAGTGTGAAGACGCGAACAGGTGGCAGGATAGTCAGACCGCAGTTTGAAACTGACCAATGACGGAACCTCAATAGAACTTTGTGTTTGGAGCCGCCTTGGTGAGTTTGGCCATCAAGACTTTGGAATTCTGGATGACAGACACACCGGAACGGCGTGTCTAGGATCCTAGGATTTGAGGACTGTCTCGACTTAGTAGAAATCCGAAGCTGAATTTTTAATTATGGATTAGAGACACCAAAACAGCCTTGTTTTCCAGTTTATCTGAAATATTGAGGACTTTGTCCATGTTAGCAGAAACCCCAAAATGAACGTTCGGGTTTTAAATCTTAATTAATTTTTGGGGACTTTTAGTTGGTGACTGAAAAATTGGGAATCACACAGAAAATATCATGTTTTTCCTTTTTTGCTACCCCAAAACATGGAACCTTCCCATGTTCCTGATGTTGGGTGTAAATGTAAACTGACCAACAAGTGTGGGGTTACCAGAAACCTCAAACTAGATTTTTTGTGTTTTAAGACAACTTTTAGCACTCAAAGATAGAGTCTGAATCTAGAAAAGATTAGGCCATCATTATTTCATGTTTGATTGACAACTAATGATCAAGAGTTTGCTTTGTTACCTCTGAGCCGATGTTGCCTTTTGCCAAACATAAACAATCTTTAGTGGTTTGAATGATCAGCAGAAAAATGAAATTCCAAAATCAAAAGTGAATCCAGCACAGAGCGGACGTGCCTTAATGTTGCATTCTTCCAGAACCCAGCAGGGGGAAATACCCTATATGTACTATTAAATAGAACACGGGTTACAATTTGCTTCTTTTTTTTTTTTTTTCCCCCACGGAGCAAAAAAAACGTGGTTGTCCACGTTCTAATTAAACAACCAAAAACGGGCTCCTTTGACACCATGCATGTGTTAGCTTAGCATGGGAAGCACCCAAGCGGTAACAAAACAAAATGTGGCAGTGGCCTGCAATCAACTTTTGGTTTTCTATAAAGAGAGCACATTTTTACATTTGTCTTGTCTTTGTGAAGGGTTTATTTAAAGACTCAAATCTTTAGCATTAAAAAAAAAAAAAAAAAAAACTGGCTCCACAGGATGGACACCATGATGGACAAAGCAAAACAAAAACGTGTGATTATCAGCTCGTGTAAAACAGCAAATATTAAACGCTCTTTATGGTAACATCTCCAACTAGAATATTAATAATCTATTTTTGAAACAGTTCCGATCACACAAGGCAAGCTTCTTTGAGAACTTTGTACCTGAAGCAGGCCTCCTCTTTTATTCACCAGCCCGCTACTGAAAGTGAAATGCAGGAATGATTTTTTTTTTTCTTTTTTTTTTTATAAAGATGGCAGGACGGCCTCCTTGGTTATGTGACATTTCTACAGAATTTGCAATCCCTTTTTTTGCTACCCTGAAGTGTAAGTACCGACACAAAGTTTCTCCTCCATTGATTGGCACCTTACACACTGTGATGTCCTACTAGATGACTACACACTTGCGACTAAAACTAGAAAGGTTCAGTGTCAGATCTTGAAAACATAAAACAAAATTCTGTCATGTTCTCAGTCTTTCATGATTCACTCAAATCTGGGAACCGCGAAAGGAGGATTGTCATTCATACAAAAAAAAAAAAAGTCACGAAGAAGACACCGTTTTGAGTGATTGTAAACAAAATTAATTAATGCACGCTAGTCCTACAAAATGGCTTCTGGAGGTTGATGAGGTCATTTATTTCTACTACCCTGGAAACAGTCTGAATTGAGTTCCAGGGCAATTTATTGGACCCTGCCCTTTGAGTTAGCGCTTTTGAGACATCCAGGAACATTGGGACTAATTTATACCAAGCACCAAAGCGCCAAGAACTTCAGGTGAACAAAAAAAAAAAAAAGTGTGGTTTGACTGCAGGAGCTATTAAGTCCAGGGAAAGTTTGGGGTCCAAAACAAGACCCTGCTAGGGGCGGCAGTACTGAGATGTCCAAGAACCTTACCTGATTCGAAACTCTCCATTCCAGAAGTCACACAGACTATAGACTCCTGGAACTTTGACGCGCGAGTCCAGTATTGTCCTTTAAAAGACGAGCACCTTCCATCCGGCATGCGCAAATGCGCACCCAAAGAAGAGCCCATCCACGGCCGTGTCCAGTAGCCAATCGAAAACCACCTCACGGCTTCCCGTGCCGATGGTGACGCGCAGCTTCAGGCCGCCGATGTCGTCGCTAACGAGGTTGTTGTTGAGCGGGACCACGGCCACCACCTCCATGTCGAATGTCACCGCCGAGCCAAGAGTGATCGTCGGAAGTTGATTGGTCATCTCCTTACCATTCACGAACACGGCTCCTGACAAGCGAAAACAAAGGAGGTAGTATCATTCAAAATGTCTTTCCAATCATCTGAACGCTATGTTCAGCTACGTGTCATTCAAGCTCCTTTTAGACGATGCTATGATAGCGATGGTTACGAATTCAAAGCGTTGAATTTATTACCATTGGTGGAGATGCAGACGGCCTGATCTCTCTGAAGCGAGCGGTGGCCGCTTTCTCCGTCCACGCACACGCCCAAACTGTCCCGGCGGTCTGGCTGACCCATTGCCGAAATCCTTCAGATGATAAAATCTCTTAGAAATGTGTATGCGTGCGTGCGTGTGTGTGTGTGCGCGCATGCTTTACTTGAATGTGAGGGTGAGGCCACAGAAGTAAGTGGGTGCGTTGGAGTAGAGCACAGGGCAGCTGGACGGAACAGCGTCGTTCCTCAAGGCGATGTTACGTCTGCTGCTCACGATGTAACCCTCCGTACCTGGACGCCACTCTGCATGCATGATGCACACAACAACACACACATCAAAAAGCAGGAACAAAGACTGCACAGCGAAACCGCGCTCCACCAAGAGACGGTCCTGTCCGCGTACCGTGCGGCTCCATGGTGGTGTATCCGGTCTGGGCGACACTCCAGGGGCTCCACTCGGTGCGGCCCTCGCCGCGAGCGCACACCCTGAACGTATAGTGGGTGTTGGGGTCCAGGCCCAGCGCCAGGAAGTCAGTCTCACGCCCCACGTAGGCATCCTCATACTGGCTCCCCCCGTTGCCCGAGCGCCGGTACTGCAGTCGGTAGTCAGCGGCGGCAAAGTCCTCGTCCACCTGAAACCGCCACGTGACCAAAACTTTTCAATTAGAATGCGTGAAGACCACCCAGCTGTTATCAAAGATGAGCTCACCACAATGACATTAGAATGATTCAAACTACTGGAAGAGCGCAGGAGGCTCACCTTACACCAGCGCACCAGGATGCTTCCGGGTCTCTCCTGCAGCTCCTCGAGGAGGACGGGCGGGTGCGAGGCCACCGAGCCGTGACGGCAGACACGCTCCCGCAGCAGACCCAGCAGTGAGTCGTCAAACTGGGCCGACACGCACGGGACATCCACCAGAGCTGGAACCTCTGGAAGGCTGTTGGAAAAATCCTCACTTAAGTGCCTTTCAACAACAAGTGCCTTTCAACAAGTTAGGGCCAGCGTACCTGTCCAACTGGATGTGCATGGCCTTCTTGGTGAAGCTTCCCAGTTTGTCTTCTTTCTCGCCGAGCCCGCAGCGCAGAGCCGCTTCCCCTGCAGACACAACACTGTCATTTAACATGGCAAAACGGGCATCAGACAAACTTTTTTTGTTTTTAAAGTACCCTCTCTGAGGAGCTCATCGGCCTGGCCCACGCCATACTCTACCAGGCTCTGGCAGTCATCTAGAGGCTTGACGCTGTCCGCCTCGATGGCGTCCACCTCGGCGAGGAGTGTACTCAGTCGCTCCGACAGCAGCCGGGTTGCCGCCGTCTGCAATTCGGCAAAGTGCCGGCGGAGGGCCTCGCGGGCCTGGCTCGAGCTGCCCCGCACCTGGCAGAGGAAGACAAGGACCAGGATGGAAGAATCAGCTTGTTTTCATTCTCTGCTCACTTGGGAGTCCCACAGGGTTCTGTTCTCCGACCACTTCTGATGCCAATTTCTTTTTAGGACAGAAGCAACAAAATTTCCACCCGTAATGAGCATTATGTTCTGGCAGAGATCCTGCTTCTTTCTCTACACAGCAACAAATTTGCCATTTTATTTATTTAATTATCTAAATATTGCTGTACTATTTCTTTGAGTGCATTTTCATTTGTTCATTTAATAGATTTATCTATTGACGTTTTGCTTATCTAATGGATTTTTCTTTTAAATAACTGTATAACCTTTAAAATTCCACTGAGTTAAAAAATATTTGTCGACAGCGAGAATGTTTGTGGGCCCAAGAGACATGCACACTAACAGGAAGTGGATGCATTGTTTACCGAGCGCTGTCGCTGCTTGAAAGGAAGAGATAGCAGTGACTAGGAGTGGGGAGGACGGGACATTCCCCTGGGAGCCTCAAAACATTTCAAAACAAGCTTCAAGAAGTAGGGTGTGAAGTCGAGGTTATGGTTTCAAGTCTGGGTTTGGATCGCAGCTTTAGTTCCATTTCAAGAACTGTTGGGTTCTAAAGTAAGGTTTCGAATCAACGTCAGAGTTGTAAGTAAGATTTGAGCTCAAGTTAATGCTTCCAAAGGGGGCAGGGGGTAGTTCTAAATAGGGTCATCTTCCAAATTTCTCAAAGGGTCTTCTGAGAATTGTGTGTCTTGCCTTGTATGCTAGGTGATGACGATTACGATGGGGTCACGGTGCTGCTACTGACCTGTTTCCGCGCTTGGTTGAGCCCACCGAGTCTCAGCTGCAACTCGGCGCGAAAATTCTGCGCCGCCTCGATGCTCTCTTTGGCCTCCTGCAGCAGAACGTCTACCTCCGCCGACATCCTCGTCGCCCGCTCACTCGCTCCCTTGCTGACAAACATGCACACAGGCAGGAAGTTAGCATTGTGCGACTGTGTCTCAAAAAAGCTTTGCCGAGTCACGCACCAGACCATTGAAAAAAACGACTTGAAGAATTTTCGTCTGTCAGATTCCAGTTGACAGATAGAAACAATGACAATGGCCGTCAATTTGCATGGTTTTTTTTTTTTTTTTTTACATGTTACCATTGACAGCAGTTAACTCGAGAGTTCAGAAGGTTTAAACAGGACTCAAAACCTGTTGGCCTGTCATTCTCATTTATCTCCTGGTGTATGGTTGCGACTCTCGCGTCTTCTGGTTGCGGTCGACTGCGTTTCCTCGGCCTCGTCGAAAGAGGAAGTCTCTTAAAAAGCCCCAGAGCGCTTTACGCGGAACTGCAAGTGTCTCTTGTCACTTGCAGTGCAAAAAACAAATGAATCAACAATGGCAGCAAACAATTGTGCATGTGTGTTGTTTACACATTGTCGCCCATTTTAATTATGCAAGCATGCACGGGCCAAACAATAGTCCTGTACTCTCTCTCTCACGCCTCATGTTCCGCCAACTGTCCAGCCTCTTATTATGACTTTTTTTTCTTTTTTTCACCCACCAAATCAAAAGCCTGAAGCCATTCATTCTCATGGGTGTAATTCTTGTTTGGGGGAAGAAAACACACAGCTGTAGGATGAATAAAAGTCTGATCTTGCTGCACGGGTGTGGTACTGCATCTCGGCTTGAATTTTTTTAGCATAAAGTGCTTCTCTTTTGAGGAGGGAGTATTTAGGTCAGTATGCATGTGAACAAGTCCTACTGGTCCACGCCTCAATAATCAACTGCAGTGAATGTGCAAGTAATAAGACAGATTCAGCGACAGCAAACCCCACAAAATAGAATGTGGGGTGCATTGAAATAGACATTATACTTAGTGATGGGGTATTTTTATGTTCCAATGTTGAAGGCCGCTCTGACAAAGAGCAAAGTTATGGAAAGCACTCGAGCAGCAAAACCACATAACGATCGTCGCCCAAAAGACATGTCGCCACTTGTTGTAACATCTTCCGTATTTCTTGTGCTTGTTGTCATCTAATTACACCATCCTCTCATAATACACTCATACTTAATAGCTTATTTATAGCTAGCAGATCTTGATGTCAACGAGCCAATGTTTGTTGCACAGTTCACATTTGCCCGACTGCTCATACTCAATTCAGAAAAGTGAGAATGATTTTCTAAATATAATCACAGGTTCTGCTAACAGCGGTACTATTGATTAAAAGTTAACGTAAGAGCTGCTCTCTCACCACGTATTTTTAACTATTTACCCTAAAGTCAAAACACTACAAGATGTCATAGAATGAAGTAATTATGCTTTTCCAAATCCACCGGAGGTTCTGCTGAAATCGGCTTCGGTGCTACGCCGAAAAGAACTGTCGCTAACAATGAAAGTCGCATATTTAGAGAGAATCGAACAGAAAGTGAGAGGGAAGCTAGCCAAAAAGTTGCAGCTGTATCGCCAACTAGGAACAATGCAGACTTGTGAGACGTTCAGCTCTAGTTGCGGTTACGAAGCTGTCAATGACTCCGGCACGTGAATTAAATTTTTGAAGAGCTTTTCATTGACAAACGCCAACTCGACGGCTGAAAAGATGCAGCTATGTTAGATTGTGGCCAAATCGACAATGACATGTTACTAAGACAGCGACAAACCTCGCGAGCCTTTACAATGAAGCGACAGGAGCACAAATATCGTCAAACGCGTTTCCCGTTTACCGTTTTCTTCCCTTTTCTTCTCTCTTAATATTTTCTGGCCTCCATGTCGTCGCCGACTGTTCGGTCGGTTCAGTTTTGACTTCAACTTGAACGCTCAAGTCCAGAAACGACACTTGTCTGGGCCTTTAACCACGGTGGGCCAATCGCGCACCGGTTCATGTTGATTGACAGGCAACCCAACCAATGGCACCTTAGCGTGTGCGCGGTTCCTAATCGTCCGACTTTGTGTATCGGTTGCGTGCGCGTGAGTCAGCCAATGCGATTGCGATTTTCACAACCTTTCACTATGACCTACATTGAGTGAACTAAAAAAAAAGTTGTTTGGACTCATTAAAAAGTGATGATGAATGCGTAAATCTACGCGTAAACCTCTAATGCGAGCTTGGTAGCTAACATCACGATTAACGTCACGTTTGCGTCTTTGAGAAATCCATTGTTTCTTCCTCCGAGTTTGGAACGTTACTATTATTTCCTTATTTTACTCAAGCACTGACAGAATGTGAATGTCAATATTTTTCTTAAAACGATCTAATTTAATAATAACAGTATGGCCGTATATTGCCATCTAACGGTTGTCAATGGCTATTACACTTGAATGTTTCATTGGGCGCACGTTCAAATAGTAGTTTTAGATAGGCGAAATGTAAGAAGAGGACCCAAATGGTGCAGAAATGAGGAAAATGTTACCGTTCTGAATTGTTTATTTGAATGCCCAATACGACGGGGAGTGGAGTGGAGTCTAGGCGGGGTGGCAACTTGCCACTGGTCCAAGCGGTCCACAGGTGCGGGCCTCAGGCAGACGGGCAGGGAGTCTTCACGAAAGCAATGATGGCAACGAGCGATTTGTAATCGGAGAGTATGGAAAACTAAACATGCATTCAAAATAGATGGACCGATGTATATGGTAAACGTAGGAGCTGCAACACATACAGTGTCAATCGTGGTCATGCAAGGACGCCGACCTTGCTTTAGGTACCAAGTATGTGAGCGTGTCCGGAAGAAAGAACGCAGCTGCTCCGCTCAAATAACACACGGGCGCCCGCACACACACGCACGCACGCACACGCACGCACGCACACACAACACACAACTCAGATTAACGCAGGATTGGCCACCTGACCGAGTAGGAGGCTCGTTGTGCGCAGACTCCGGGGCAATCTTCCACAAGCCTCCTTATAGCAGTTGTTACTGTCAGATGACGGATGGCGTCACTCCTCGTGATTTCCAGAGTGTATACGAAACTTCTACCTGTGACGTAATGGCCACTGGGGCCGGACCATGCGACCATCCTGAGCGCAGCGATCTTTAGCCAGGAAAGAAACTTCCAGCCTGGGCATGCGGAGGTTGCTGCTGCGCGAGGCCATCAAGCGCTTCCCCTGGCTGGCCAATGTGACGCTGTACGGCGGCCTGTTCGCTGGAGGTGACTTGGTGCACCAGCTGCTGGCGCAAAAGGAGCGCCTGGACTGGACGCACACGCGCAACGTAGCCGTGGTGGCGGTCACCTTCCACGGCAACTTCAACTACTTCTGGTTGAGGGCGCTGGAGCGACGTTTCCCTGGAAAGTCAGCCGGGATGCTCTTCCGAAAGCTGCTCCTGGACCAGAGCTTCGCCTCGCCGTTGGCCACGAGCGTCTTCTACACGGGTGTGTGTGTGTGGGGGGGGGGGGTCGTGATTGTAGTTTTGGTTGCTGTGATTTCACCTCCTGAAGCTACTTACATTTTGCAACATGAAAATTGGTCGACATGCCTATCATGGGTTGACCCATCCAAATAGTTTAAATGGGGGGTGGGGGGGCATTTCCAGGGCTCTTTCCAACTGGACGACCTCACTCCTAGATATTTTATCCGATTGCCACCAAACAGCCCCAAAAGCTAGCTTGTTTGACTCACTACATGAAATTTTGTTGAAATGTCCAACACGTGTAGACGCACTAAAACGTCTTGTTGCTCTTATGTCCTTGAGGGGTGAGCATCCTAGAGGGCAAGGATGACATCTTTGAAGACTGGCGGGAGAAGTTCTTCAACACGTGGAAGGTTGGTGATGGGGGGGGAAGTCACCTTCTTCACTTGTCGCCAGTGGGATTAGCCCAGATTAAGTACGCTTCCGTGTGGTATCTGCGGAAATGTAGTGGCTTGACAACATTTGCTTGCAGATGCAAATCAGTTCAGAACCTAATTTACGTACCGTAGATGTTGAGACTCCATGAATGTCCTTGATAATGAAGAAATATTTGCCTTGTTGTGTTTCCTCCTCCAGACTGGACTCATGTACTGGCCTTTCATGCAGGTAAACATTATGATTGATTATTCATATTCCATGTGTTCTACAACTCACTTCCTGTTTTCTATTTGTATTGATGGGAATGTTCATTTCGAAATGGCCTTAGCAAAGGTCACATGTACAGTGCATGACCGACAGCTGCTCGTGTGAGCAGAACTCAAGTCAAGCAGGCACTTTGTGTGAAATGACAAACGTTGCTATTTAACAATAATTGTGCGCCGCTAAATGCTAAGCTAATTGAAAGGTGTATGTGTTTGTGTGTGACGTCAGTTGCTGAACTTTGCGCTGCTGCCTCTGCACATGCGCACGGCCTTCATGGGTTGCTGCGCCTTCCTATGGGCCACCTTCCTCTGCTTCTCCCGCCAGGACGGCGACGGGACGGCCGGCGTGGCGCTGGCCTTCGTCATGGACCCCCGGAAGACCCTGGAGGAGATGCGACAGGCCCGCCTGGCCAGGAAGCGAGACCGACAGACCAAAACGGACAACTAGCCACGTGCCCCTGTTGAATACCAACAATTTAAGACGTCATCAACCCGGAGCACCAAGGACGTGACCTTGCACATTGGGGCCATACATTTGCATGTCTTTTTTAAGGCAGCAGGTAGTGATATAGCCCCAGAAACAAAAGATGAGCAAGTCAGTAAATTGTCAGGCTGACAATTTTTAATCAATATGTACTTGAGTTTAGTTTCATTGGGCAGTAACAGGTTTCACAGGGGTCCCACATGAGTGTGGTGGACAGTGCAGCTCCTAAAACTCAACTCGAAGGCTTGGTCATTCTACTTGACACCATTTTGTGCCTTGTCGTGTCAACGCACAGCGTTTGTTTTGACTGTTTCCTACCTCAATGACAAATGGACCAGTCATCTAAATTTAGCCGTCTAGACAAGACAGATATGCAGAATGTGTTTTGACAACAAACTACACTTGAAATCCACAAAGGTTCAATGGAGGCAACTGGGACTGTTGCCATCAGCCGAGGTACCTCATTATGTACTGTAAAAACAGCAAGACTATTAATTAATACTATATGTCTGTTGCAGTATTTTTAATAAGTGAATCAAAATGTTGATTTTACCACCGAAAACTGATGAACATATCATTTCTGACATGTTACAGACCAAACCAGTGACTATATCAAAATTGAATTGTGCACTCTCAATTAGAAGTCATGTCTGTTTTTTAAACAAAGTGATAGGATTTGAAACATGTCCGATTTATCAATCAACAAAACTGACAGATCAATTGATTATTGAAACAGTTGCAGGATGCCACCCAGGAATTGAAATCAACATGGAAAGGAGTTTGAATAAAATGAGTTAGCAATGCGTGAAGGACAGAGTCAGAGTGTGAACCAGTTTTTTGTAAAGCGATAGTGCATGCATGTGGATTAACTAGGATCAGATCGGTCGCCTTAATCCCTCTCAAAAGAACGTTGACCCTTGTTGATCTCTGACACTGGCGTTAACTGGGAGCAGAATCGTTCAGTCAGAGGCCAGGAACCAACCAGGCTCTTCTAAGTCACCAAATCTGATTTAACAGCAATTTTAAATGTTTTCTTTCACACTTTTAATGCACCAAATGAAAGCAGGGCAAACCTTTCAATTTTTTTTTATATGTATTTGTTAACTTCTAGATAGATACAGAATATCGAGAGAGGCTATTTTACATTTACCGCTTCCAAATGAATCATATTGTTCAAAGATTTGATAGTATTTGGATTTCCGATAAAACCTGAAGGCATCGCGGACTCCCACTAATCCATCAAAACGTCTAGACTGGGAAGATTATGCAGATATGACGCTTCCGGTATAGCTCATCCAATTGGATAACTAGACAAAAGTTACGCCCTTTTAACTTGACAGGCAGTTGTAACGGCTAATAGAAAGCGAAGACGAGACCGGACACGTAACTTATGATTGGTGGACGGTTCCGGTGAATATGAATGGCCGCGTTTATTGTTCGGCGTTCTCGCTCTACGGTGGCAGTAACTTTGGGAGTCAGAGCTCAAGACAAAGTGTGTTTTAAAGTTCTCAGAGTAACACCAGGCTGGTAAGAGTAGTTTTTTTTCAAGAAAGTCAGACAACGGCGAGTGTGTAGTTTGGAGTTTTTCGTCGCCTTTCAAGGACGTTTTCTCCCTGACGGCCGAGCTGCGGTGTGTTGTCGTGACCAGCTGGGATTTAAACGGTTAATTTCCTTTAGCACGGCCAGCTAGCTTATTTGCATTTAAAAGCCTGAGAAGGGAGATTCTATCGACTCTCTTGTTCTCTGGATTCCAAATTTGAGCTGTCTAGCCCCCCAACAAGTAAGTCATTTCAATATTATTTGTCACTAGGGATTGAAATTGTTGGGCATATATGTGTTTGTTGTCTGGAAAGTTTTAACGTGGTTTAATTTGTTAAAACTTTGTATAAAAAGTACATTTTTAACAATAATTTTAAATGCGAACATTGGATACATCCAAACCATATGATACACCTAACTTGGTCTCTTCTCGTCATATGACGTTGTTGTTATCGCGATTGCACAGCAAACCAATGTGATAAATTAGCTTCAACCTTAAAATCAAAGTATGTTACTTCAATAAGTATATTGCCGAATGTGAGGGAGAGCCCCAAAGAGTCATTTATTTGTGTTTTACACATGAATCACAAGCTCTTTCCATTAATAGATGTAAATGAGACTAAATGGCAATTTTCCAAACGGACTTTGTTGCTTGCTTACATGCGACCAACTAGGATTGATAGTTTATTTTGCTGAATGTGAGAGAAAGCCCTTAAGAGCAAGTTATGTGCTTTGTATAGTCGAAACACCATTAATTCTCATTCAAAGGTCTAAAACTGCCCTTTCCCCATAAGGACTTTGTTGCAGACTATAGAGAACTGTAAAACCAAGAAGTCTGAAGCTGAAAGTGTAACAAACCCGTCTAACAAAATGTTAATTTCACACAAGTAGATTTAGTTATCAAAAGAAGAAACTGAAACTCTCAAATTGGACTTCCTTTCAGGTCCAGACAGCTTGACTGCACCAGGACGATCCGAGTTAGGCCGTGTGAGGCTGGGGATGGAGAAGGAGGATCCCGACTCGGCCGTCTTTGGCTCCTTGAAGGAGGAAGTGCACTACTGGAAGGAGCAGGCTGCCAAGCACCAGCAGAAGTTTGTTTTTCATGTCAAAAGCTACAAAGATGTTGACACTGCGGCAAGGAAATTTCTCGCGGTGTAATCTCCAATCGCAAATATCAGTTGGTTTTACTCTCAGGTTTATGGAAGCACATTTCTCACATGGTCTAGTCAAGCATTGCACGCATTTTTTAGATGATCACGCCCGATAGAGGGCATTTATTTGTTTTTGCTGGTCACACTGGATAAAAACAAATTAAATCTTGTGCTCACGTCAACATTTAATGCTTGTTGCTTCAGGATTGAGTGAGATTTTGTGGAATTCAGGGAAAATAAGCAACATCTTTTCCAGTCAGTAGATAGAAACAAACGTCCGACACCCGGCTGAAACTATTCCTAAGACATCTGGCTCAGGTGAATGAGTCAAGTACAAGCTCCTGTTTTGTGTGTTTCAGTGCGGAGGAGGCTCGTGAGGAGCTTCAGGAGTTCCAGCAAATGAGTCACGACTACGAGGCCGAACTGGAAGCGGAGCTCAAAGCTTACGAGAAGCGCAATCGCGAGCTGCTGGCTGCCAACAACCGCTTGCGAATGGACCTGGAGAACTATAAGGTAACCAGGACGTTCGGTGCTTTTGAAAAACCAAAGCTAAATTGTCCCTTGGGTAACATTCAAGCGATGAAAAATTTGGATATAGAGAGCCCAATTACAAAGGTTGACTCGCGTTCACAGTTCTCTAAGATGCACAGGATGCTTGCTTCAAGCTGTTTATTTGAAATTTACTGTGAAACTTTGACTGCCTCGTATTGCTTAATTACACTGAAGCAAGCTCAGCGCTGCCCCGGCATGTTGTGGCACAACGTGGTACTACAACAGAGCGTGTTCCTTCCCACGCATGACGAGATTTTAAAGTTAGCTGCACCCTCCAGGCGATAGCGCCACGAGACCCAAGCGGAACGTTCTGTGATTTGTCGACTTTGTGCAAAGAGCACAAAGCGAGCGTCAATGACTCTTTTGTTCTTCTGATATATAACCGAGGGAAAAGCGCTCGCTGGCTGAAACATTAGGCACACTGATAATTATTCAGGGAGACAACTTTTTACCTGAGCCAAATTATTCTCAAGCAACAATACTCTTACTCGAGTACAGTTGTTTATGGATGAACAAATTGAATTCAGCCAAAAGCTGACGTCTGCAATCAAGGGAGCTTACTACTTTCATGTAATTATTTACCCACATTGTTTCTCTTTTAATTTTTTGGCCATCCCATTCAAAGCAGCCGGAAAAAAGTTATCTCGGATTGTTGCATAACTTTGGTGTTTGCGTGTTACTATTTTTAAATGTAACATTTAGTATATGCTTTGGGCTGAAATGGTTTTACAAGAATTTAATTTTGTGTTTCAAGACAGCTGAGGGTGAATATTTTTAGGGCCTCAGGAAAAATTATTGAAATCTCAATTTTTTTGTACAGAGCAAGTGTGGTTCATTCCTATTGATCATCTGATATCTGTTGGCCTTCACGCCCGCACACACACACACACACACACACGCTCACAGAATTGCACACACATTCTCACAGAGGGTGATTGAGAATTAGCAGGAAGCAATCAGCTGATGACGCCGTCGGCCGTGTACGTTCCCCCATATGACTCGTTATATCCCAAATAACGGCGTGCTTTTCATCTTGGTGTCCTTGTGTGCTTACATCAGCGTGATCCAAACAGCCCGAGGACAAAGGATTAACGAACGCTTGTCCGCCGCTCGCTTCAAGTCAGATGCTTTTGGTAGGCGTGCCGGTCTCATGCAACTATGTCCACAACTTTTTTTTTTTGTGTGCTGTTGTTGTCGCCTAATCCATCGCATCGCCGGACCGCGTCAAAGGTACCGACGCAGAATGGCAGGGACAAAGTATTGGTGACTTTAATGTCAACTTGGTTTGTCGTTTTGTGGAGTCTAAGAAAATGTCTGTCCTTACTCATCGTCTCTCCAGGAGAAGTACGGCACACAGCACTCGGAGGCGTATCGCCAGATGTCGACGTTGGAGGGCGAGTTGGCCGAGGCCACCTCCATCCGAGACCACTTGCACAAGTACATCAGGGAGCTAGAACAGGCTAACGACGACCTGGAGCGAGCCAAGAGGTGAGCCGGGGGGGCTTCAAAGTGGCACCCTGACTCTGGGGCGGATTTGTCAAGAAGGCACTCTTGGTTTTTGTCTTTGTGGTTCAGGGCCACCATCATGTCGCTGGAAGATTTTGAGCTGCGCATGAACCAGGCCATCGAGAGGAACGCCTTCCTGGAGAGCGAGCTCGACGACAAAGAGAACCTTCTGGAGTCTGTGCAGAGGCTCAAGGACGAGGCCAGAGGTCACTGCACGCGCCCGCTGAACGGCCTGACTTGTTCCTCATCCATTCCTACACTGACAGAAGGCATTTGGAGGAGGCATCAATGCTGTCATTGCCACCTCAGACAATCATGAAAGCCTCATGATTGAAACATGAATCAAATGCCAATGACATAGTTTGTTTACCTTTTGCATAAAATAGCAATTTTGTGTGTGTGTGTAAAGAAATTTAAAAAAAATGTTGCAGACCTGCGGCAGGAGCTGGCAGTGCGGCAGAAGCAGCACACAACCAATGTTCCCACGGAGCCTACGTCTTTATCATCGTCATTGTCAACATATTTGGCCCCCGCCATGGCCCCGACCCCACTCCCCACACCGCCCCTCACGCCTCCAGATAAAACGTCCGCCAGCACAGCCGTCAGAGCGCCCGCCGCCAAAGCTCAAATGCCGTCCGTCAACACGGGTCAGTCCGAACACGCATGTTGCGAATGGTCACGACAAACCAGTTCTACATTGATTCCAAGTGATTTCGAGTTAAACGTTTAAAATGGATCAAAAGCTTATTTAAAAATAATAGTGATGTGCTGCTAACTTAAAGATGACTTGTGTGTGTTGTTTGTTTGCAGGTGACGTTGGCGTGTCAGCGAGTTTGCTGACAACATCCGCAAGAATTTCGGCCCTCAACATCGTCAGCGAGCTGCTCAGGAAAGTTGGGGTAAGAGCTTTTGCATTTTGACAATTGCATCCCACCGGCACTTCAGCAAGCGCGGCTGCATCGCATTAAAAAAGTTCTGGGTTCGAATCTTGGCTCGCGAACGGCCATGGAAAGGCTGCCTCCTTCAACGAGAGAACTCAAAGGGCCACTTCTTACATCTTACAACTTCAATCTGTATTTATTAGAATGTATGTATGTATTAGAATCTTGTTGTGGTGTCTGGCTAGAATCTGGAGTCCAAGCTGGCGTCGTACGTCCACGAGCAACCGGCCAGGCACAGGCTATCCGTCAACAAGATTCCCGAGACGCCGCCATCCAGCGGACTCTACCACAAAGCTGAGTAAGTTGGCCATTTCCATTGGCGTGACACTTTTGACCCGCTTGTAAGTTTTGGTTTACGTTTGGGCAGGCTGGTCAAAAGGTTGGACTTCGGAGCGGGAGCCAAACTGCTGTTGTGAGATGCCAGAGAGACTTCAGAACAATCGCTCGCATCTTTTCTGCCGTGTGTGAGACACAACAAAACGTCCGGCGGCACTCACACTTCATTCACTCGCTCACTTTTTTTTTTGGGGGGTGTGACACTGTTCTGATGGTATTGTTTTTCGAGAAACAATTGCTTCGTTATTTGGAACTACCTTAAGATTAAGTTGGTTTTTTTTCCCCCAGCCCCAGTCTTTTTTTGGGGGGGAGAATTACATATTTTTATCGATTAAAAACTAAAATAGAAAATGTTTTTCAACCAATAAATAACATAATATTTTCAAGAAAATCGCACTCTTGAAAAAGTACCTTTTCTGGGATTAAATTGAATTAAAACAGGCAGAATATAAAAATAAAGGCATAGTTATTTTTTTGGGCAATTTCATATCCAGAAAATGTACAGGTTTTTCTAGATTGTAGTATCCTGATTACAAAGAAACGATACTTTTTTTTTTTTTGTTAAAGACAAAAGGTGCAATATTACAAGTATTTCTTTCTTCAGGATTTGTCATATTCCTTTCAGACAAAAAGCATCGCAAGAACGTTCTGAAAGTTGCTCTTGATCAATTACTACACTTCGGAAAATGACAATTTGGGTTTTTATTGTTGTTTCCTTTTCCGTGTGGTCCGAATACACCTTCATAGTTTTCAACATTCAAACTAGTTAAACAACAAAGCACAAAGAAGCACTTTTTTCCCCCAAGTCCTATTGCCTCCAACACCACGTGGCCGTTTGTGGTACTGCTCTTACAACTGCCTTCTGTTATACTATTGAATAGCTCTGTTTTTTTACGGAAACCTGACTGAACTGTTGAAGGAATTGTTGATGCTCTCTGAGATCTGTAGCTATGCTTGTCCAGAAAGCACTGGCTATTTATATTTTCAATAAAGAATTCTTTTGTTTTTCTACTTTGCTTTCTGATTTGGCCTTATTTTATTAAATCTTTTCAGAAAACAAAGTGAGACGAGAGGATACACACGGAGGAGGCAAAGGCACTTTAATGGCCTTCAGTGTTTGATTCCAAATGTGCTTGCAACAACACGTGATGTGTCAAGAAAAATAATTCAAACGCAAAGCTGGTGTTGACATGGCAAAACTTGAGTGCGCTCGTGACAAAGTATAATACTTTGATGTCAAAATATAACTCTTGGATAAACATTGCACTTTTGTGGCTAAATATACTAGTGCTAACTATTTTTTAAAAATATTGCATTTGGTACAAACCTTAAATTTTTCATGGCCCAATTTAATTTGTCTAAACAGATTTTTGAATAGAATATTTGTGTGCAAAAATTAAGATTTTTTTGTGGCAAAGTAATGTATAGAGTCTAGTTGTGGAACATGTTGAACGATCTGCTGCTCTTTTGAGTGTGACAGGTGAAGTGCGTGGCAAAGCAACAGGTGGCGCTCCCACTCGTGGCGATTACACGTCGGGGTCGCATTGACCAAGCTCCTCGTGGGAATCCTCAGGCGGGGAGCTTCCTGCGGCGGGAGATGGCGAGCGGGCTTTTTCTTCCTCCTCATCTTCCTCTGGGATCTCCGCCGAGTTTTCCAGGATGCTGCTCCTCCTGCGGCCGACATTTCCTCCCGTCAGCGCCCCCAAGCTCCTCATGGAGTTTCCGCTCAGGCCGCTGCTGCCGCTAGCGCGGGGGCTGGAGCTGCTGAAACTGGCCTCGCCGCCACGCCTGCAGCGGACAAATCAGGAAACGAAGATAAGGAAAATTTCAATATTTCCCACAAACTTTAATCTTTCTTATGCAGTATACAATATATCCTAGCATGCATGTTTTTCTCCGTGTGTCACCTGAGTTTGCTTTTGAGCCCGGCGACCTCCCTGTTGAGGGCATCATTGGCCTCGGCCGCCTCATCCAGCTCCCTCTGCAGCTTCCTGCGGGCGGCGGCCATGCGCTGTGCTTCCTCCTCCGCCTCCTCCAGCTGAAGCTTCAGCTGCTTGACGCGCACGTTGCCTTTCTCGGCCTGCAAACGATGACCTCGTCACGTCAACCGTGTGTGTCGCGTTGGGGGCATGTGCGGTGTCACCTGATCTTTGAACTGCTGCGCCTGCTTCCTCTCGTCCTCCATCTGGGTGCTTAAGTCCTTCAGCTTCTTCTCCTTCTGACGTAAGTTCTTGACAGCGGCTTGACGCTCCCTACAGTATTTATCATTTCTATCACTGCTAACAAATCACTATCAGAATGTTATTAGAATGAATTGTCACCTGCTTTCCACCTCCATCTTCTCTTCCAGCTCCCTGACTTTGTTCTCCAGGGTGGTGACGGACGATTTGAGCTTGGATCGGCCCTGGCCTTCCATCTCCTGAACTTTGGCCTTGAGCTCCCGGTTCTGCTTGTCCAGCTGCTGCCTAGCCGCTTCCTTGGCCTGCGAAGACGCTCGCTCCGTTGTCAGCTCGGTGCTCAGCTGCTCCACCTACATGCACAAGGTATGACTCGGAAAGTAAAATTGTTCCAAAAAAAAAAAAAAAAAGGATGAATTTGACCTGGACGGAAGCACGCAGCCGTTACCTGCTGCTGGCTCTTTCTCAAACGCTCGTTGAGGTTGATCATGTTGGTCTGCTCCTCCTCCAATTCTTCCTCCAGATGGCTGATCTTAGCGTCTAGGCGGCGTTTCTCATCAGACAACATGGTCCTGAAATGGACATTGTGTCCAAGAACGTATAATTTGCATAGCTGATACGGGCGACAGAAATGAAAAAGTGCTGGTCATGAAGTAATAAAAGCGGAATGACAGGAACGTGCGCTCACTTTCCGGAGGAATTGGTGGCGAGCTCCTCAGCCAGCTCGTCTCGCTCGGCCTCCGCCTGCTTTCGAGCTCGCTCGGCCGCCGCCAGCATCTAAAGCAGTCCGATTGAAATGTATTACAACTAGAATTGAATCGTTATTGAAAGAAATCATTGAATTGTATCGAAATTAGAATGAATCGTATCACGTCGTAATGGGACTGTATTGTGGAATTGGCCGCCCTAACACCCGCCGTACCTCATGGAGCTGCACCACGTCAGCCTCCATGACTTTGGTCTTGCGCTCGGCCTCCCTGGCTGAGGTAAGGACTTCCTTCTGGGCGGCGCGAGAGTCCTCTAGCTCCCGTTGGAGATCTTTCACCTGGCCCTGAGGGTGCGGAGGATATCGATGCAGTCAGAGGTAGAAACGATGGTGGAGAACCTGATGGGAATGTTGGGCCAACTAGCCTGGATCTTGCGCAGCTGCTTGATCGCCTCGTCGCGCGCCCGGTTGGTGGTCTCCAGCTGGTCCTCAGTGTCCTTCAGTTCGCCTTCCAGCTTCTTCTTGCCGGCCGACACCTGAGCACGCTGCTTCTTTTCCTCCTCCAGTTCTGACTCCAGCTCGCGTACCTGGCCAAAGAGCGGAGAGAGGGGGAATCCATAAAAATCCAAATCCCCATTTTAGTCATCTCCCACCACACTCCCAAAAAATTATATTCCAAAGTTCTTCGTTCTGAACTTGATCTGTTCTTTCCACAACTATATCTTGGCTCCACCTGCTTGAGGAGCTGCTTCCTCTTTTCCTCTCCGGCCTCCTCGCGGGCCTGCAGGTCCCTCTCGTGCTGGGTTTTGAGGGCTTGACCGTTGACCTCCAGACGAAGCTTGGCGTCCTCGGCCACCTGCAGCTCGTCTTCCAGCTCTTCCATGTGGGCTTTCATCTCCTCCACCACGGCCTCAAGGCCACGCTTGGCCTTCTCCAAGTCGTGCACCTGAAAACAAACACGATCCCCGTCTATCTCCCCGAAAATGTCGCTCGAGAAGATGTGGCCTTGTGGTCACTTACGCTTCGTCCCACATCATCCTTGGAGCTGATGAGGTCCTCCATCTCGGCTCGGAGGCTTTTGTTGGTCTTTTCCGCATCCTCCAGAGCATCCCGGCTCTCCTCCAGGGCTCTGGACAGAGCCAATACTTTGGTCTCCTTCTCCCTGGCCTCTGCCTCGGCTCGATCTCGCTCCTCTGCAAACTTAGAGGACACTGCTCGCTCCTCGGCCAGCATCTAAAGAACATTGTCAAAGAGGAGAGCCAGTGCGAGTTTTTGAGTATGAGAGTTATTGTTCCAAGTAGGGTAAAGGTACTGAAATGTTTCTGTCAAGTGCTCGAATGTAAGCAAATTTAGATGAACCGAAGAAATACATATCACCACAAGTTCACCTGGTCAAACTTCTTCTGCTTCTTCTCCAGGTTGGAGACAAGCTGCCTCTGGCTGTCCAGGTCCATGAGGACGTCCTCCAGCTCCTGCTGCACTCTGCTGCGGCTCTTGTCCAGCTTGTCGTAGGCCGAGGCCTTCTCTTCGTAATCATTGTTGGCCGCCTCCATGTCTCGCAGTAGACGCTTCTTACCTTCCTCCAGCAGCTCCACTGTGCCCAGGGACTCGTCCAGCTTCTTTTTGCAGTCAGACAGCTGATGGTGGACAGCAGAGTCGAGTCATGCGGTCTCGTTAGTCTCTTTGCACTATTTCCGTCTTTGGTGAGACTTTTCTGCCTGAGGTTCCTGACCTGCATGTTGAGGCTGGACACCTGCCTCTCCAAGACCCGCTTGGCCTCGCTTTCCTCCTCCAGCATTTCCGTCAAATTGATGTGGTCGTCTTCCATCTGCCGCAGACGTCCTGCCACGTTCAGCTTCTGACGCGTCTCCTCGGCCAGTAGCTCCTGGAAGGTCATCACCAGCAAACACAGGTCGGTTCCAATCTAGCTAAATGTACTTTGATTCCTTTTGATGTATTTTCAATCATGCTGCACTGCGCTACTTCTGACATGGGTATCATTCACCTGAGTGTCCTGGAGCTGCGAGGACAGCCCGGAAATATCTTTACTCAGCTTGATGCTCTTTCCCTCCGCTTCATTGAGAAGACTGCTCATGTTTTCCACCTCCACCTTGAAGAACACAACGCAAGAAGATGTCCAAACCATTGTGGTTTGTCCCCAAACGCCCATGAAGACTGCATGGCCGTCTATTTTGACGTACGGTCATCTTGGAAACTTTCTCCCCAAGTTCGTTCCTCTGCCTCTCGCTCTCGTTGAAGCGAGCGTTGACGTCGTTCAGCTGAGCATCCACTTTCTTCTTCTTGTGCTCTACGTCCTGCTTGGCGGCAGCCAAAGCGCGTAAATCGGCACTCAGATCCGCAGACTCCTTCTCCAGGGCCTGCTTGGATTTCTCCAGACCTGCTCGAACCTGAAGGGAGGCCATTTCATACCATTTGCACAAACACCTTGACTGGTTTGCGAGATACAGCTATGGTGGCAGGTGTTTACCCTCTTGGCTTGTTCCAGCTGCTCGGAGAGTTCCTCCACCACCTGGCTGTGCTTCTGCCTCAGGTCCTGGATTTGTGCCTCGTGACTGCGGCCCTCCTCTTCCATGGCCTTCTTCAGCATAGCCACTTCCTGCTCGCGCTTTGCCCTGGTAAACACAAACGGGAGCTACATAACTGAGCTGCGGTATAACCTGGATTATCTTCTACACCATGGACCAGAGACTAACCGTAGCTCCTGCTGTGCTGCAGTGGTGTCCAGGCTGTCCTCCAGTTCCGAGCGCAGTGCGTTGAGCTCCTCTCCGAGGTCCCGTCTGGCCACCTCCACCTTGGCTCGGGCCCCCCTCTCGGCCTCCAGGTCCTCCTGGAGCTCGGACAGTAGGGTCTCCAGTTCCCGAACTTTCTTGACAGCCAGGCCACGCTGGTTGGTCTCCTCGTCCAAACTGTGCAAGAGCAGAACATTTGTCTCAACTGGACTTATTTAGGAGTCCAACCAGTAGGTATTTTTTTGAAGTCCTGTTTTCTGGTTAACGGACCTCAGTTTGAGAAGAACCGTCTTACCGCGCCTGAGTTGCCTGTAGTTCATCTTCCTTGGCGGCCAGTTGCGCTCGGAGCTCAGCCAGTTGCGCCTGGAGGTCGGCCAGCTGCTCATGGAGCTCGGCCAGTTCAGCTTCCAACTTCCTTCTGGCCTTCTCCATGTCCAGGCGACCCTTCTCCTCCTTTTTATAACGTACTGGACGGCGTAGAGGAAGGACACATTCGAACACAGAATAATAGTCGGAGAATAATCTTCTGTTCTGGTGACTGACCTTCCAAGTCGGAGATCATCGACTCATGCTTGGCCTTCAGCTTGGTCAAGTTCTTTGACTTCTCTTCCTCCTCGGCCAGGTTGGAGTTTAAGTCCGCCATCCTCTCCTCCAGAAGCTTTCGCTCCTAGACAGATTCTGTTTAAAAAAAACGCACCTAACCAGGGTAAACAAGAGACCTCATACCTTTTGCAGTTTGTTATTCTGGTCCTCCATGAGCAGAATATCCTCTTCCAGTTTCTTCACCTTTCCTTCTACGGCAACTTTCTCCAGCTGCACCTTCTGACGAGCGTCTTCTTCCTCTACCAAATGGGCTTCCATCGCCTGGAAAAAAAAGTACAAAGTTTCAAAAATAAGTAGCAAAACATATTGTGATAAGAATTTTGTCCAGCATAGAACAACCAACCTGCAGCTGCTGTTCCATGTCCTTCTTCTCCTGCTGCAGGGAGGTGGAGCGCTCCTCCTCTTCTTCCAGCCTGGACTCCATCTCGTGGAGGACCTCCTCCAGCTCCTGCTTCTTGGTCTCCAGGCGCACCCGCATCTCCTCGGCCTCAGCGTACAGCTCGGTCTCGGCGTGGAGTTTACCCTCCAACTGAGCTCGTTCTTCCATCAGCTGAACACCAAAAACGGACTTGCGCTTTACATGAGGACTTGGAAAAAGATTTACAAAGTTTCAAACCTGCGTATGTTTCTGGGTGATCTCCTTGAGTTCCGCCTCCTTTTTGGCTGCCACTTCTTTCGCCGTCTTGAGTTCCTCATCCTTCTGGCCCATTTCTTCCTCTTGGCGGGTGACCTGCAGCAGGGGCTTCACCTGGAGGAGAGCACCAAGAGCTAAATATTAACCCTCAAGCTCAGCATAAGTCAAGTCTTAGCATCTTAATTTTTTGGGGGGAGTGAAATGCATCCGTGAGCCTCAAACCTTGGTGAAGAGCCTCCACCACTGCCAATTCTTGAGTTTGAGGTAGCAAGCACAGTTCCTCTGGATCACCTTCATGGCAGTAAGCTGTTGCTGACGTTTGCTGAATGCCCTGCAAGACGAAAATATAAACAGAAATGCCTGATTTGGTACAAGCACAAACCAGCTGTTGAGAAGCACAAGTCTTTGTGTGTGTGTCATACTTGCGGGCCAGGAAGCCTCGGGCTTGTGCCTGGAAGGAGATGATGATCACGGTGAGCTTGAGGTCTCGCTCTTCCTCCAGCTGAGCCAACACCCCCGTCCTGAAGAACATCTTACTCTGGCCGATGCGATACAGGTTAGGGTCCAGGTCCAAATGCTTGATCTGGAAAACGACAATCTGCATCTAAATGGCAGGCCCACACAAGACACTTGGTGGACCTTTCACTAGTCATCTTACCATCAAGCTGCATGCCTGCTTGCCATCCATGAAGCCCTTCGGGATGGCGTTGGCCGCCAGGATCTCGTACCTGCACGGATGGATCCACAGGAAAAACTCGCACTTCAACAATAAGCAACAAGAAGTAGAAGATAACATGAACAACAAAAAGATGGCGACGTACCTTTGCCTGAACTCCTGGAATATAATGCGGTTTGGGAATCCCTGCCTGCAGATTCTGATCCCCTCCAGCACACCGTTGCACCTCAGCTGCTCCAGAACCAGGTTGGCATCCATCTTTCCTGCCTGTGGCACACAATCAGTATTTGGCGTTCGGGCGCACTGTTGAAAAGGTGCACTGGCATACCCTCTTCTCGTGGTTGGGGATGATGCAGCGGACGAAATTCGGTTGTGTGTTGTGGAGCGTAGTCATCAGCTTCCCCAGGGACTCCTTATACAGCTGGCCCACCGTACGAAACATTCCCTTTTTGGACTTGGTCTCCGCCATCTTGGTTATGGTCTCCAGGCCCACCACTCGATCCGCTGAGGGCAAAGTGACACGGGAGATGGTGTCAGTTGTGAGATCCAAAATGGGGGAAGAACTGCAGAAGACCGACCGTCCTTCCACAGGTCCTGGATGAAGTTGCTGGAGGAGTTGCTGAGAAGGGTGGTCACGTTGTCGTTCAGGGGGTCCATGTTCTTGGTCAGCCAGCTGGCTGCATTGTAGTCCACCTGGTAAGCAAACAACATCACATACTCAATGTGGCACTGAGACAACCTACAATGACACACCCAGAGATGCACCCATGAACTTGCGAGGGAACCCTGTCTAGTTAGCCTATTGTCACCTTCTGTCAGAGTAGCTGATCCTCACCTTCCCAGCGTAGTGCACAACGGTGAACATCAGCTTGTCTTTGTGCTGTTTGGGTTTGGCGAATTTCACATGGTTGGCGTGCGTGTTCATCAGCTTATCCACAAAGGAGACGTCCGTGGCTTTAGGGAACCAGCACTCTTCATCCAGCAGGGCCAAGATGCCCGGTGGGTTGTTCTGTAACATCAATGTGTGCTTTCAAGGACAGAACCTTGCATTTCTACAAAAAAACAAAAACAAACGAAGGCTAGTCCTAACCCCTCTCTCGATGAGCTCGATGCAGGGCTGCAGGTCCAAGCCGAAATCGATGAAGTTCCAATCGATGCCCTCCCGCTTGTACTCCTCCTGCTCCAAAACGAACATGGTGTGGTTGAAGAGCTGCTGCAGACGCTCGTTGGTGTAATTGATGCACAGCTGCTCATAGGAGTTGTCCTGGGATGCACCAAAGAACATTACCAAGAACATCATTATTCACAGTTATTTGTAACAGAACTTCCAAAAAGAGTCTTCGGTACTGAACCACATGCTGCTTCACCAAGTCTCAAGACATAGACAAGATTATCTGAGGACACGTAGCAGTTTATGGTGGGAAATTACTGTGACTATCACCTCGAAAATCTCAAATCCGGCAATGTCCAAGATCCCCAGGAAGGACGAAGACTGCCTCTTGCTCTTGTCCAGGGTCTTGTTGACTCTGGCCAGGATCCAGCGAAAAAGACGCTCGTACATGGCTTTGGCCAGCGCCTCCACCGAAAAGTCGGCCTGGTGGGACGGAGAAGACGGTGACAGTTTGTTTCTTTGAGTTCAGGTGACAACGTAGTCTATCGTGGTGTCTGTTCTTGCCGGACTTTCCACCTGCTGCTTGGTCTGAGCCTTCTGAACCACTTCACGCCCCACTTTGATTCTGGGTGTCAGGAAGGCCCTTGTGAAGTCAGTCACGTTGATGCCTTGCAAGTGGCACACCTTCTGGGCAGCTGGTTCCAGCATGGAAAGAGTTTGGATGAGAATCTAAATGAGAGCCTGTGGTATGTTTCAAGTACCTGTGTTGTCCGGCATCGTGGCCTGCTCCGTGTTTCGCTCCTTCTCAAACTTGATGTTGCCCAGCTGGAGAACCGTGGAGACCACTTTCAACATCCCTGCAGAAGTAGGCAGCAAAGATACACTCGTAAATACAGACCCAAGTCTGGAAGTTGACTTGGCTTCAAGGGTTAAGGCAACAATTGAAATCTGTGTCTTGCTCAGTGAAACCTTTGGAACTGCATAGCTGGACTGAACTAGATCCCCCAACAGAATAAAGTCTACAGACTGCCGTCAGATACTGGGGTGTACCTATTCTCTCTTCCTCTGTGAAGCCCATGATCTCCATGGCCTCCAAAGTCTCGACAAATAGCTCATCGTCCTCGATGCCGGGAACCTCCACGTGTCCCGCCACCAAGAAACGATAACTGCTGAAGCCCTCAAGAAGAAGCTCCTCTGAAACACAAGTGCTAGTCAGATCTAGCTTGATTTCTGAAGTTGAACTGAGCGATTGGCAAACTTCTGCAGACTGAAAATACACTTGATTGCTCACCTCTCAATTTGTCTTTGGCTCCGGACACCATGTAGTAGAAGATGTGGAAGGCTCGCTCTGTGTTGCCCTGACGGATACAACGAGACTTTTCCAGAAGGTCTTATCAAGTCAAGAAGAACTTTGCTATTAAAGTCGGGAAGGCCCTGCTTTGTTGTAATAGGGGGGAAAAATGTTTGTGAACAATAAGGATACACGTGTCAATGTTTGCGCCGACCAGAAAGCCGGTCACGTCAAAGTTGAGCTTGATGAACTTTCCCTGCGGACACAAGCGGGTCACAGGACACCTTTAATTACTGAGGGAACTCCCCGTCATAACTGTGACGAGTGTCAACTTACGAACTGATTGACAATTTACAAATCGTGACGAGTTGTCGTTCTTGATGGTCTTGGCGTTGCCGAAGGCCTCCAGGACGGGGTTCGCCTGCAGCAGCTGCTTCTCCAGCTCCCCCTGCAGGCCCAGGCAAGAACTGCGTAAGCGTCTCAGTGAAAACAGGAACTTGGCGGTATCGTAAAAGTGGTTTGATACTCACGTAAGCCAGCGATCCTTGTGCTTGTTGTTGCGTTTGCTGTTGTGCCGGCTATGGAAAGTAACACAATCATGTCAGACGTTATAAATGAAGGTGAGCACCCCAGGGCTCTTTTCTTAATACCCTATTATAAATTGAACTCACAGGATTTGCTTCCTTTTTGACTTTGTGTGAGGAGGCCACAATGGCCAGGTACTGGATCACCTTCTTGGTGTTTTCCGTCTTGCCTGCTCCGGACTCTCCACTAGGTGTCACCAAAAAGACAATCCTTTCAAAGTGCGTTTGTTTGCGTGGGCGCTGACAGTGATTTGGGTATTTTCCCTCTATGGTTGTTGCGCGTGTGTGTGTGAGAGACTCACGTGCAGAGGATGGACTGATCCTCACGTTCTGTGGAGGGGAATCAAGCAGAACAGACCAAAGATAAGCCAGCAGAGATTAGCGGTCTAAAAATATGGAAGAAGAACAACGCCGTGCTGGCGGGCGTTGCTCCATGTAAGGCCATGAAGGAAAGGAAAGGTGTCTGACCTTGCATCATGTTCCTGTAGGCATTGTCGGTGATGGAGTAGATGTGTGGTGGCACCTCGTGACGCTTTTTGCCCTTGTACATGTTGATGATCTTCTCCGAGTAAATGGGCAACATCTTATACGGGTTGACCACCACGCAGAAGAGGCCCGAGTACGTCTGCCATGCACAGCCGCCAAAGACATGTCAACACTCCCAAAAATTCTCAATCAAAGCTGTCCTTGCAAGTGAAGTGAGGAGACCTCGGCTCTCCGCACACATCCAATAGCACAAAATAGTTTGCGTGTGACGTACGTAGATAAGGCTGGAGAAATATCTCTCTCGCAGGTTCTGCAGGACGGAGGCCTCGTTGAGGAAGGTGAGGGCAGCCATGTCCTCCACCTTGTTGAACTTGGGCGGGTTCATCCTTTGGATGTCCTCCTTGTTCACCGTCGCCTTGCGCCCGTTGGACAACTCCACCAGCACCTGCAAGCGAGCCGCCCCAACACAATGCAGGATAATCAGATGGCTACCACGCTCAAAGAAGCACCACTATTAAGGTACTCAAATGCTTATTAATGAAAAAAGAAGACAAAAATATTCTTATCGCACCACTTATCGTACCTTACCAAAATTAGGTCACAGTTTTTCCTGATAAGAATATGTAGCAATATTGCAGGAATATTGATAGATTTTTTTTAGTTAAAAAGGCTTTGGTCCAACCTCATCGCCCTTCTCCTCCTTGATGCTGGCGGCCTCAAAGCCTTCCTTCTCGGACGGCACCCACACCATCTTCTTGGCCGCCCAGTCGGCCTGCGCCACACCGCTGTTGCGGAAATCGCTCTGCAGGAACAGGAACTTGCTGTCGTCCGCCGCTGCCGGGTCCGCCATGTCCACAACACGCGCGTCAAAATGGCCGTCGGAGGCTGGAATGGATTCTGTCGCTTGGGATGAAGTGCGCTTGCCCTTGGACCTGGGGAACACAATGAAAAAAATATTTTTGGGAGAGAAAAAAGTTGTAATTTTTGCCAGTATTTTTCCCTAAGAGTAACATTAGTAATATTAATAGAGAAAAAGTACTATTCTTCCAGAGAAAATGTCAACATTTTCCAGAGAAATAGTAAAATTTTCAAGATCAGATGTAAAAAAAAAAAAAAAAAAAGACAAAAAGTAGTAATCCTACCAGACTAAAGTTATACTCGTTTAAAGAAAATGAGTAATCGGGGGGAAAAATGAAAAAATCAGATAAGAAGCCAAAATGGTTAACTTTTTCTAAAAAATGTACTTGTAAAAACCTTTGCAGAAAAAAGCCCCATCTTTTCGAGAAAAATATGCTTTCATTAAGAGAAATTTTATTTATATTTTTGACAGGAAAGAAAAATATTAGTCCCATTTTAAAATCTGTCTGCATGGCGCTACTCACTACCTTCCTGCGCGGGGACAACAATGAGGCACTCTAGGCTTTGACCTCCTGCTGCAAAGTCGCCCCAAAAACAGCAAAATTACAGCGAGGATAACACAGATGTGCCATGCCGGGATGCCCATGTTTGGATGGCCCTCTTTGGCTCCCGCTGGCCTGCCGAGGGTCGATGGGCAACTTGCGGCCGCTGCGCTACCTTATAAGGTGCGCCGGCCTCCGTGTCCAGTCAAGCTTGGTGTTTACACCAAAAGGCTGACACCACACTTAAGGGCACCACATGGTGAGCAGTCGTGCCTGATGCCGGCATGCCTCATGGAAAAAACAGTATATATTTTCATAAAAATAACAATACATTTTCACAATGAGGAATTAAAATGGATAAGGTCCCAGGAAATCATCCACATGTGACTTAAAGGAACTACAATTGCATTTTAACTGGCCTCTGGTAATTTTAAGCTACTCAAAAGTCAATTGGATGGGAAGAAAGGTGTTAAGAAAGATGAAGAAAGAGAACAAAGAACAAAAAAACGACACTCACTATATAGTCAAGTCAGGTCGGCTTCTCGGCGCAGGATGAAAGCTCAACTCGGAATGAGACAATTAAGAGCCCACAGCAGCTGGATGCTACTGAGGTGGAGGATGATGCTGATGGGCAAGATGGTGCGGAACTTGGCGCTCCTCCTCCTGCCCCCCAAATTTGACCGTGACACTGTGACTTAGTCCAAATTTGGCAGGAAGGCAAAAGCCCACAAAATTCCATTCACCAATCAGGGAAAGACCGGAAGGAGGCAAACTTTGGTGCTCAAGAGGGCTTACAACAGACCGCTGGGCTAGGTCGTTTGTAGGTGAGGGGTTATGTTGTTGTTTAATAGACTTATAATATAATGATTAATAATAATGATGGTGATAATAATATAATCATTTGATCATAAAAACTGAAGAATTTTTTATTTACCAATATTAGGAAATAGGTGGGCCAAAATAGGCTATTTGGATGTCAAGTAAATTCAAAATTAATATGAACATTTTTGGTATGATTCTCCTGTTCTTTGATTAGTGTTTTCAGAATTTTGCCTGAACCGTGAAGCCAAACGTTTTTCACGAATTTGTCGTTCCTATGACAACCATTGTAATCAACATTGTTGCTGATGGAGGTTTTTCTTTTAAAATACAAAAAGCAAGCAACGTCGCCTGTACATGCTATTTGGCACATTAACTCGAGAACAGAAAGTTACTTTACGACGTAAAAAAAACAAAAAACAGACGGGGTCGTCTTCATCCGGGTTCTTTGTCGTTGTTACGACGACCAACTCAAACAGCACCCCGGACAGCGATAAAGTTGCCATTGTCATGTCTGCTAATCCGGAGCCCGACCACGACGTTTCCAACGAAATCCTGCTCGAGTTTAGGGGATCCTCCCCGGAGGACGTGACCCACGCCCGGAAGCTCTGGAGCTCCCTGTGCATGCCGACGCCGCTCGAGTCTCGCCTGGTGGCGGCGGGCATCCCGCAAAGGTTGCCCCTGTCTCGGCCGGAGCGAACCGGTCACCCGGAGCCACGCCGCGCAGATCCGCCCAACCAGGACGCCGCGCAGCAACGGGAGGATGAGCGGCAGCGCTACATGGCCATGGCGGCCCAGAGGAAGGAGACGCTTGCTCTACTCCGGCGCCAGAGAGAGCAGAGGATCCAGAAGGAGCTGCTCTCTGCGGCCTTTAAACCCAAAGCGCCCCGCGAAAAGGCGCCCAAAGACACGACGAACGACTTGAACATGGAAGAGGAGATGGTTAGGCAACTGGATTGAACCGCGAACCTTGAACGCAGTCTACAAGAAAAACACAGCAATGAGATACTGAACGCACCACCAACACAATTTAATTAGAAGAACTCGAGGCCCTGTGTGCACCAGAATACATACCTAGACGCCCTGAATGCACCACTTATCCCTATAGTCAATAATACCTGCAAGTCGTTGACCCACCATACAACAACCAATGAGTTGAGTTGAAGTCTGAATGAAATGTTTAACACACACACACACAAAAAGACCCACGCTAACCTTTCTGGCTGTCTGCAAAGACTGAATTTGAGAAGGAACATTTGTACTTGATTTATGGCATTAATAAACATTTTCTTAATAAACCCATGACGTCGGTATTTGAATGCATCACAATTTTGTGTAAATGTGATTTCTTGCTTGTTCAAAGTAGTTTTAAAACTTCAATATTGTATTCATAGTCATTAGTAGATTCCACTTGTAGTCCATTTTCGAGGAGTGCATGTGTTGCTGGCATGAGCCTGGCTGCACGACTTTTCACTTGTTGCCATAATAGGATAAGACACGAGTGACTTGACTGTTGATTCGAGCTCATCGGGCTTCCCGAGTGATTTAACGTTTTCAAGCCGTGTCTTATCCGCCACCCAAAGTTGGCCTGAGGAAAGTTTTGAAGCAAAGCATTTGAGCCGTTTTCCAAGGGCTGGCTAATTCTACAGATGAGGAGACACTCAAGTGGGCGGGAAAAAAAGTCCAAATAAGCCCCGAATTCCTCCAACACGCTTTTGTGACGTTACGTATAAACGGCCAGTTGGCTTATACAGAATGCTGTGGTTTCTTTAGTTTCCATTTCAGAATGTTGAACCTTTAAAAACTGTTTGAGAGAAGTAAGAAAAAATGCTGCTGGGTTTACCAAAATGAAGCTAACTGATATAGATTTCATGCTAAGGTAATTTTAAAATAAGTTTCATCTGTGCATGATGTATTATGTTAGCCTCAGTGATAACTCGTTTTCCCATGTTTTTGTTGTGTTAAAGGCACCGTCTCCAAATGTGCGTCTTGAAGTTGACTCAGCAACCTTCCAGCAAAGGCGGGAAGACGACAATGTCGGGACAGAGGTGAGATGTTTTTTTCAAGTTAGTGTTTCAAGCCTGGTGTAAGTTTTTAAATGTAGATTTGATTGCGAGTATGAATGGAGCCGCCAAAGATTGTGTAATGTTGCAAGTTGACCACACGAGGGCAGCATTTTCATTTCAAATAGCGCCACCAACGCCATTGAATACAATATCCACAGTTCATAAAGTTTATAACTTCTTCTGCCTGCCCTCTGGGGAAAATGTATGCTAAGAAGAAATCCTTCTGATAATCTCGTCATGAACCTCTTCTATTTATTTTAATTAAGTGCTGAGTTTATATTATCTGCAAGTATTGATCATTAATTGATGAAGTCATGCTCATATGAGGGTAATTAATACAATTGAATGAAGGGAATATTTTATAATGATGCAACATGGCAGTAATAATCCCAAACTCCCTAAATTATAGAGCATTATGAATATTCGGACAGTTTTAATGTGATGGAAGAATCTTGCTCTGAATTTTCCCAAAGCTCAGTTTAATATTTTGTAATTAGGATTCGAGTGCATCTCTAGAATTTGAAATACAAATTATTGTTTCAATTTAGAGTTAGAAGGCAAGGTTGGGTTCCTACTTCCTCCACTCGTATGAATGAATTGGTCTTGAATGTCATAACGGAAAAAAAGAAATCATTGAGCGCTAGTAAAGACTGTCGCCACAAATTAAGGTGACACAAGACGGCAAAAATAAGCAGCTGCAGTAAAAGCAACACACTGAGCAGTTTTACAGCACACTGGTGATGACCGCCTTGTAAAAAGCGGCTTTCCAAGAACAAGTGTCGTGGCGCACACAGACGATTTAGACGTGACCTTTGCTCTAGCGAAATGTCCAAGTCTCGCCAAGTTGTCGCCATTTTGTTGTTGTTTTAACCCTTTTGGGAAAATTAGCCCAGAAATGTCCACTTCAAACCAAAATGGCCGTCTTCCTTCCTATTTAAAGAACTATTCCAAAATGGCTGACTTCCTTTCATTTTGAGTCGTACGTTTTTGACACTTTTTTGCGTGTCATTTCCCATCCACCCAATTTAGTGTGGAGCTGTTGGGAATCTTTCTTTTTCTCAACTTTTCAGGGGGCGCTAGAGACCAGAATAAAAGACTTGTCGACCCAATTTCACGCGGACCGGTGAAACTGCTGTCGGGGGCTCGGGTTCTGTTCACTCTTCCGTTTGTTGCACTTTTTATCAGAGTCGTAAAGCGCTTGCCTCCGCTTGCATCATGGCAACGAGAGCGCTGGGATGGCGCTGAGAGCCCCGCAGCGTAAAGCAGAACAAAAAAAAAAAGACCAAAAAGTTGAATCTACTCAAAGTTTGCTTTGGAGATGAGAAGTGAGCTGAATGACTCGAGACCTCCACACACACACACACGCACACACGCACACACACGCACACACACACACACACCAAAGTGAGTGACAGAATTCTTATGGATTTTCATTTAAAGAGCAATAAAGAGTTCACTTTGGCAGACGAGTTATGTATTGCAGACGACTGACATGCGCAGAGTTTCAAATATGGCTTTCAAGACAGCGTTAGCGATTCGCTGAACAAATAACGGTTGGAAGATCTGGTTTGCATTTTAAAGCAGAAATCAAGTTTCAGGTGTCAATTTACAGTTTTAAGCAGGACTGGGGTGCCAAATTCAGGTTTCAAAAATGGCCTAAATTTCATCTGCTTGTCACAAAATTTACCATATCAAAGATACATGTAAGTTATGTTCGATAAATTCAAAATTCTTTTGAGGTATTGATGATAAACTAAGAAGGGGGAGGAAAAGTCACATGGAGGATTTCACAGTTATCTTGGGATTATTAAATCCTCCCGAAATGTCAGAGGCAATTTAATCCAGGCTGTTTACAATCTGCCAGCTTTACGTAACACACTCAAGTTCACACACGCACGCACACACAGTGTTCACTTTTTGTGCTTGGTGCTGCTCATTTGCATTCATTTGTCTCGTTGTTGTTTTCGCTTGATTTTTACAAGTCTGAGGGGAAATTGAATTATGCTTTTAGTGGCACTTTCCGCTCGTTTTTTACGACAGAAGCCGTAAACGTTTCCTCTGCACCACGCGCGGGTTTTGTGGTCAGGTGTCAAGCTACGTTTTTCTGCGGCTTAAAAAAACTACAACAAAAAAAGAAGTGCCCAGAAGAATAAACGTAGAAACCTCAAAACTCATCTAAGCGAATGTTAATTGACGAGAGATTGTTGATTTTGGTTTGCTTTTATCTACACAACGTGTTAAAATGCGCTCAGGGAAAAAAATGAAACAAAGTCCATAATCTTCAGGATCTCAAACAGTGTATTGATGGTTGCAGTATATACACGTATATTATGCTATGTCATATTTTGTATCAACAATGTACAATTCAAGTCTGTCAAGTCATTGCTATTGCCGTTTGTCTAGTCAAATCTTTTTTTACTCAAGGCAGCTACACATTCATATTGTAGTATCAGAACCGGGTCCAGGTTCTGCCTCTCCTTCAGCACTGCTCCTCCCCCAGCGAGTCCGTGTTCTCGCCCAAATCAATGGAGGCGGTCCTCATCTTGGTCCGACCCGCCGTCTGATCCGGTGGGGGACCGGAGATACCCCCGGGGATGCCCCCGGGGCCCGGGTAGACGTCCAGGGTGCCCGAGATGGACTGCAGGGAGCGCTCTCGGAAGTAGTGGAAGGCCTCCTGATCCAGGAAGTTCTGCTCCTCGCGGAGACCCTGCTCGAAGAGTTTGCGCTTGTGGCGGAATTCGATGACTGTCTTGGTGTAGGAGTTGAGCGTGGTGACCGAGGCAGCCATGCAGCATGTGAAGGAGCCCCACGCCATGCTAATGGAAGAACACAAAGTTAGCTAGTAAGTTCTAGAACAGGGGTGGGCAAACTTTTTGACTTGCGGGCCGAACTGGGTTCTAAATTTGGACCGGAGGGCCGAACCAGGAGCAGATGGATGTAGTGTTTGTGTGAAGTAATATAAACGACCTGTAAAGGTCATTGCATAAAAGGTTTTGGCCTTTAATAGGTAGTAAAGCATGGATATTCCAAAAACGTTTTTTGAAAACAAATACATTTATTAACAGCATTAAAAACAAAAATCACTAAAAAACTGCTATCAGTGATTCTCATAAAATACGACACTGTTATTATGAATAACAGTCTCCATCACTTCAGTGCCTGCAGGTCAGACTAATGAAAGATGTTTATCTTATGAGATCACATCAAACGGCAAACATTCTGACCAAATATATCATCTTGAAGAATCGGTGAAAGCATACATCCAAATAAAGTAATCAAAACGGCAACACGGTGAGGGGTATCTGAAAATCATGGCAGAGTTTTAACTCACAAACATCTGGTAACAGGTAAGGAAACAGGAAACACTTCCTTAAAGTAAGCCTTAAGGTTAAGATTAGTCGCAAACAGGTGGTGCATCAATGTCCTTGAGCATCCTGCATTGTTGGAAATGAGAATGATCGCTAGTTTCAATCCCTGCTATGTGTACAAATCATATCCAAAATGCCTCCCCTTCATTTTCGGTGGGAACAGTGTTGTTGGTCTCCCTTTTTTGCTAGTGCGTCATAGAGTAAAATTTGTTGTGGCAATTCTTAGGAGAGATCCGAGGTGTTGGTCCGTTTACCACGATCTGTGACGGGTTGATGTTGACGTTCATGTGGCTGAACGTCACGTCGCGTACGTTGACCCAAATTGGTCACTCTTTTTTAAACACTCGGCACTCAGTGTCCACCTTGCTTTTCCTTGGGCGACTCATTCTAATAGAAGGATTCCAGGGGAAGGTTTGTGGGTGGCTTTAGCGTAAAACTGTATCTGAAAGCTCATCATGCTGTCGTCACAGCCCACGCTCGAAATTCGGCACTGATACAAATAGAGGGCGAGTGTGCCATGTCCGTACAACTGAGTACGTACACGCACTGAGTGTGCACCGAGCTTTCTGACACGGCTTCCGGTAGTAAATGCGCAGGCGAGTGCTTCCTTATCTACTGGGGAAACGCAGTCATTGCAGGCAAAATGACCCAAAAAAATGTTTAATACAATTTATTCAGGGTTGGCGGGCCGGATTAAACGGTCCCGTGGGCCGGATGTGGCCCGCGGGCCGTAGTTTGCCCATACTTGTTCTAGAAGCTTCCACTCACAAGCTACTCAGGTGCTCTATAAGTTTGTTTTCTGGAATGATTTCCACTTGCACCCAGTAGACCCAGTGGCCTAATGGACAAGGCATCAGCCTCCGGAGCTGGCGATTGTGGGTTCGAGTCCCGCCTGGGTTGTGTGTTCACCTTCATCATTACTTTAACTCACCAGAAAGACCATCCATAATCCCAACTGTGAGGCCTCCAGTCTTCAGGACCTAGACTGACAGTGATCTGGAACACTTGTGTGTACATCATGTGGGCCACCATTCCAAGAAGACCTGACACACACACACAGGTGAAGACTTACACTTGGAAAACTCTGAAGCATCATCTTTGGTCAACGGTACTGCTAAACAAATTTCTCACGTTTTTATAGCAGCAGAATTAGTCAAGTAAATGTCAGGTAGCAAAGGCACACGCCGATAACGAGGCACACCGAGCGTGAAGAAAAATATCCGGCATCACCGAGCAGCTCGGCTCAGCTGTCGTCAATCAGCGCGGCTATAACTATGCTAATTAGTCATCATATGGCGCCCATTGATCCATGCGAGCCGCCCGTCGGGGCCGCCGGATCAATTGCACGTGTGGACCCAATCATCAGTCAACATCTTAACACTCCAACAAACGCCACCACGTGCCACGTGTGTGTGTCTGTGTGTGTTTGTGCATCTGTGTGTGTGTGGTAAATAACAAGTGTGTGAGATTTACAGCAGCCCATAAAGAGAGTATCATTCCTCTCCGACCTTGACGACGCAGCCGCTCGGCTTTCTAGGAAACGTGCGTCACATTATGATGCGCGGGCGCCGGTGGCATTCTGTGACGTCACCTCAGCGTAAGAGACCCATTAGTGGCTCGCTAATTACATTTATTGATGGCGTCTCTGTTATGCTTTGCGAGATATTCGGATACCGATTTGTTCAGCCATGGCGACCGACCGAGCAAGAGATGATTCCTCGGTGCAACGTGAAACTCAGACTCAAGGGAAGACATGGTGATGCAAAGAAGAGGAAGGACTTGGAATGCAACATGGTGTCTTGGCGACGCCAGCGTCTCGTGTAAGGTTGTACAAACACGCGCACGTGCACGCGCTGTTGTGTAAGAGCTTTAAGACAGCTCCAATCCCTGCCGCACCAACGCCTAGGATAACCTCTGATAACCTCTTGCTTACTTGGTTAGCAAGCGTCATCATGTCATGGAGTGAACGTGAAACTTTTGGAGCTCACCGGACAGCACGGTGAAGACGGCGGCAAAGGCGTTGAGCTTGAGTCCGTCGATGACGTTGCTGGAGTGGAAAAGCTCCAAGCACATGAGGCTGAAGCCCACCACCAGCAGCAGGATGTACAGAACCTCTGACACCACCGACAGCCACAGCACGCCTGAATCGACACACGCACAACTCGTCGCGCGCACGGCAAAAGGAGTGCGGGAAAAGAAACTCATGCAAAAAAAGGATACATCTCAAAACTTTTGAGTTGAGAGGAAATCTCCCTGTCACACTCTTGGTCTTTTTTTCCCTCCCCCTCCCTCCTCCATGCACGACAAGTCTCAAACTGTGCCATCAAGACACTCAAGACGCAATTTCACAAGATTATCTGCTCCCATCAAGATCAGGCCAACTCGCAATCCCGCCTGCTCCCTTTTGCCGTTGACGCTCAAACTTTGTGTGCAAGTGTGAGAAAGACAAATATGAATCCATTTAGATTCAGACAGAAGAACATGCGCAGCAGGTAGCAGATGCTGTTAACCCCCAAGCCAACCCCCCTCCTCCCCCTCCCATGACAGCATTCGGGACTTGTGACCAATCTTCATTGATCTCTCGCCACCACCGGGAGGATTACGGCACGACAGCTGCTCAAAGCGCAACGACTCCATTGATTTCCTCCAAGTCGAATGTGACACACGTCAAAAAAGTGACCGTGCTAGCTGAGGTCAAAGTTGAAGCGGTCACATGCGTGGGGATGCTGCGCTGTAAAACAGACAGCGTAAAGAGCACATCTGTGTCTGTACGATGTCCCTCCGTATGGCCTCCGACTCTCCATCCATTTTCTGCTTTGTGATTTCCCGGAGCAGGCGAGGCGGCGTAATGGGCGTCATTACTCACCTCTTTCCGAGGCGGGGGCCAGGTCAATGAAGCTGCGGCACTTCTCACCTGCGATGCACAAAAAAGACACATCGCCAAGGCGGATCAAGGCAAAGAAGGACGAGGTGAGAGCGGCTGCTGGGAGAATCGAAGCATGTATGATAGAAGTACCCCGACGTGTTTGTGTTTTCCCAGCTTTTCATCACCTCAAGGTTAACATGAGACAGAAAAAAAAAAAAAAAACAGGTGAGCTGGATGTTGTCGCCGCTATACAAATGAAAGGCGGCTGATTAGTAATGTGAATCTAAAATGTAATCAAGCTTCATCCGCAAGTTGATGCGCTCGCGCCGCTAACGGGCCTAAAAGAGAAATATTAAAACGCCATTGTCGTGCTCAGCGACTTGGCTAATTGCCGGAATGCTATTCAGCCATCAGTGTGAAAATCAAGCATTTGACCTTTCACCTATAGGAGGTCAGTTTATTTACCCCCCCCCCCCCCCCCCCCCCAAATTGAATAACTAAACTAATCATTGGCATCATCAGTGTGTCAAAGAGCAAACGTGATATGTGTTGAACGCCGTGCGACTAATTGGAGAAGAGCGTCGTTAGAAAGAAATATTAGTCGGCCGATCGATGCTCACATCCTAACTGAACTCGTGGGGCTCGTTGGCGAAGCTCCCCGGGGCCGTCTTGGCCTGATTCAAAGTATGTGCTGATGCATGTGATTTAGCAAAACGACAACGTTTATCATTGGTAAAAGAGTTTCAGGTTAAATGTTTTTTTCAGCCTGTGACATTTTTCTTCTTAATCGTGCAGTGAATCATTGGTGAGACCATGGCAGCGCACGGAGGAGGTGGCAAGGCATGAAGTGGACACGTTGGTGGACATCCAATCATCCAACCTAGTGAGTGACTCTCAACTTTGATCGTTTGCACTTTACTGAATGTGAGCTGCAGGCGCCCCAAATGGACATTAAAAAAAAAACAACCACATGCTTTTTATAGCGGATGACAAAATGTCAATTTTAATGCTTTCAAATAAAGAAAAAAAGGAAAGTTGATTGGATGTAAGCGGAAATGTTTCTTAAGTCAGCACTTCTGAGGCGAGTTATAGCCGAGGGCTCGCGCAGATGCTCCGTTACGACTGACAAAAGCACAACAGTTGAATTTCAATGAAAAGGGTGGCCAGGCGAAATGCAGCACAGTTATTGCAGCAGAGGCGCCGTTGAGTCACTTAACAATGATCTTCCTGTCGAAAGGAGTGTGGTGAATACGAGATATAACTTTTTTTAGCCGCACCTCCCAGGCTCATTGAACGCATCAGAGTCGTGATAAGTTTAAGTGAGCTGACGTCACACGCTAAAGTTTGTAATTGCTGAGAACGCGCACGCGCAAACTTTCGCGACTCTCACGCGCTGCCCCGCACCTACCTACCTGCCTCGTGGATGTTCTCCTCGCACGAGTACCAGATTCCGGTGTGGAAGCGTCTGAAGAGGAAGCGGTCGTCGCCGGTCTCCCAGCTGTAATGCACCTTGCTCTGGTCCGTCTCGTTGACACCGTAGTCGATGCAATTGTGGCGCCGCTGCGCGCTGCAGTTGGGCTTGGGTACCCGCTGTGTGCCCTCGCACCAGTACGTGGTGATGAAGGCCGTGGTGGAGAACAGCAGCGCCACCAGGTTCAGGCCCACCGACAGAAGAGCGCGACACTTGCGCGTCGTCTTCATGGTCGCGGCCGCGTCGGCTGAGGGCGCGTCAGGCGGCGGGGAGTGCAGGCGGCATGGCGCACGGGGCAGGGAACCGCGCGTTCCTTCGCTTATTGACGCCACCTGTCTTCTTTAGGCCCCCAGTGTCCGCTCCGCGCAGGTGAAGACTGAGGAGTGAAGACAGGACTTGTTTCATCCATGCACGTCTCCGCTGCTTGTGAGCGGACTTTTTAGCGCGCCTCAGTCACGCGCACTGGCGTCTCTCTCTCTCCCCCCCCCCCCCCCACCCCCCTCCCTCCCTCTCTCACCCTGTCTCTCTGCAAAAGCTGTTGCTCGATCATCAGCTCGTGGAGGTGGGCTGGTGGGAGTGGAAGTCACAGGTGATGAGGCCTTGACACCCCCTCCCAAATGAAAATCCATTAGCTGAAATTTTACTGCTCCCCCCATGGCCCATCCAAGGCCTCTTGCCTGCGTGCGCGTGCATGTGAGTTCAGTTTCAAATGGTTTTGTCCAATAGACCATCATTATAACCACGAAGCAACTCGGGGACTACTGCTTTGGCAGAATATTATCTTGTTTTGGACCAAAGGAGGATGGCTATTTATTTGCTTTTGTATGTTTATTTTGGGAATCTCAGTTACATTTGACATAATTTAGATGGGTAATGATTCGCAAAATTAGCTGGAAAATAAATCAAGTCTAAATAATACATCAATTTTATTTTAAAAAAATGTTGCAATTATTTTTGTTTCCAATTTCGCCCTCCACCTGCAATACAACCACAGACCACTAGAGGGCCGCGGACCACCGCTTGACATACAGACATATAATTCTAAACAGATGCTAAATGATATTAACTACTGGCATGTCAAATAACAAAACATTCTGCAAAATTACATTTGGTAGACACATCTCCCAAGAGCACAAAAAAATAAGTCAGATGCAAGAAGTCTCCTGTATGCCATCCCTCCCAAAATGCTCAAAGCGCATCTTAAAGTGATACATTGTGCCATTCCGAGTATGTTGAAATATTAATTAAAGCGCCTAATGAGCAGCCAATGGTGGATAATTAGGTTAATAAAGTAATTTAGTTTGTTAGTGGATTGTATTGGTGTGTACTTTATTTCAGTGACATTTGGTCAATAGCTTCACATTGAACCACTGAGTGGACCCACACACGAGCACACGCACACGCAAACATATTTAGTTTTTGCACACAGTATACGTGTCCCAATATTTTTGCCCAAAACGTCCATGTTTTCACCATGTTTCCTTTCAAAAGGGTGTCTTATGCAAACTAAATGAATGTTTGCGTTTTCCCGGCATTTTGGTCATCTCTTGAGGACGGGATTTTTGTATGTGTAGAAAAGAAGGCGGGAATGTTGCCACGCTTTTGGCGTCCTTGAGAAGGTCAAGCATGTCCTCCTCTTCCTCTTCTCTTCCTCCACTCACCTTGTTTCAAATTAGTCCGCCCAAGGCCAGCGGGGGCAGAATTCATCAAATTAGGACAGCGATGCGCTCTCGATCAATGACACACACACACACACACCTAAACAAACACACAGACACACGAGTTGCTTGATGAAGTGTTGACAGAATCCAAAAGACGACATTGATGAGCTCCCCACGGACGAGACTTGACTGACTCTCCGTTCTAACTTCCGTTTAGCTGCTTCCTGTTCGCACTGTCACAACTTTATCTGTATCTGAATCGGGGCCGGCTCTACACAGGGGCAAGAGGGGGCAACGCCCCCTCAAACAGATGTCCTGCCCCCTCGAATCAAACTTTTAGAAGTGAAAAATCCGCTGATAGAAACATACGTTAATCAGCCTTCTTCTCTCATGTCGGTGCAGTGTGTGTCCTCACACAGCCTGCTGTCAGGAATCCCCGTCCCTCCGTAAACATCCAATAACTGTGAGTGTGCAAATGAGGCAAGACGCAGCCAGAGAGTGTCAACGAAGTAGGAGTTGGAAGAAGCAGTAAAAACTCCACCAAACTCGTTGTAATGACCCGTGATATAACTAATGATTAACAACAACTCAAATAATACTTAATATAACATTCATATTATATGTTACCCCCCCCCCCCCCCCCCCCCCTGAGAGATTGCCACCTTATTGTGGTCAGGGGGTTTGCGTGCCTCAGTGACCCTAAGAGCTATACCAGCAGAAGCTTTAATCTTCAGGTGGGACACCCAAGCTAGACAGGTCTTAGTGTAGAGGCCACTTTCTAGGTTGAGATCTGGACACACAGCTAACAACTGCCGTGAAGAAAACACTAACAGTGTTAAAAATGTGTAAAGAAAAATTATGCCCCCTTCACATTTCTGACTGCCCCCTCTTATGTGCATTTCTAGAACCGGCCCTGATCTGAATCCAATTTGAAACGCTGTGTGAATCGGGTTGTGATTCTAAGACTGATTCGAATCGTCCAAATCATCCCACGTGTGCTGCATTCAAACGGCTAAACGGACAGTTCCCCAAAGATGTCAGGCTTCCGTCCCCCAACAACCCGAGCTCTCATCGTCTTTCGGGACAGCAAGCATATTTTTATTTTAGATTCTTGCTGACTGTGATATACGGGCTGAAGGCCGTCCCCTCGTGTGTCAACCTTTTTTTTTTCCAGAGTGTTGGCTGGCCACGCGTCTGATGCAAGCGTGCTGACTCGTTCCAGAGGCAGAAAATGAAACCGGGAGAAATGATGCAACCACCTCGACGTGGCAAAAATATATATCGTCAATGACAGCATGCTGAGGTCACCTTCCGACCGCACGCTGCCGCTCCCTTCATGGATCGGCGGGTAAAACAGCAAAATCGTGCGGCGGCGCTAAAATGGCCGAAGGACAAGATGACGGGACGTCAACGTGAAGTCGAGACAAACAATAAGGTGGCTCATTAGTGTGGCGCCGGCGGTGTTCCCTGTCCCGCTGACATTTAACAGACGCGTTCGCAGACGCCTCGGCAATGGCGACGAGGGCTCGCGAGCCGTCTGTCAACAGGAAGGACAAACTGATGGAGCTCAAGATGTCAAGGATAAAAAGGTCCTCAGAGATCCGGAAAGTTCCGCTAGGAAACGCAACAAAATGTCATCAGCTTTTGAAACGTAAACTCAGGTTTGAATCACCTGACCCTGTCTTGAAACCAAACTTTGAAACGAACCCTCACTCCAAATTGAAACCCACCTCTGGTGCTTAGCTCCTAGATAATGTGTGAGTATGTCACCATTCCTTCGGCCGAGGTGTTTCATTAAAGTGGCGCTTAGCTGAAAGCGTGACGCGGGTCCAAGACCCCTGACGGGTCACATTTGATCTCCAATGTGGCAAAAAGGACGTATGGCTGCGTAATGGATTTTTTTTTTTTTTTAGCACCTGCGTCCATTTCTAAGGAAAACCAGGCCACGGCTGACAGAAGCGGCGTCTATTCCTACATCAAGAAGAAAGACGGCGAGGATATTTGGTGAGCAGGGGTGGGGCGTGAAGGCATGAAATTCATTATTGATCCCGCGACCCCGTTGACACTGAAATGTGTGAGATGTGAGCGGTCGGCGCCGCCGCTGCAGGCCCATGAATCACGGGAGGCCATTTGCCTTGACTCGCACACCTGACATGCTCCTCTGTTCATGTGAACGATTCTCAGACTGGCTCAGCCCAACTCACACACAAGTCCAGATTTCCAAAGTATAAATATTGGTCTTGTTTGGAACTTGGTCTCAAGTCCTAATCGTCTTCAAGTTTGAGGACATGAGACAAAGTCCAGATCAGTGCACCAAGTTTCGTTTATCTCTACTTTTTGAATTCTTTCAAGGTCCAAATATTTTCATCCAAGCTATTTTTGGTTTTGAGCTGTGACCCACTTGGTGTGACATCAGAGTCATGGGAGGGGGGGACATGAGTAATCCTATTGACACTCAGAACGCACAGTTTGTAAGCTGCATTTGCTCTCAATCTCACTCCGTGCAGGAGATGAGCAGCGAGGGTCCGCACAGGACTTGTAGACCCGGTCCGACTAAACGTTGACGTCTGCGTCAATCATCTCAAATCGATCGTGTTTGTAATGAAGCAACGTTGCCGTGTCTGTGCTGCAAAAATTTATTGGTTAACTGCATGTGTGCGTGTGTTTGTGCGTGCGTGATGTGGCAGGGAACAAAACCCAAAGGGGAAGCAAGCCCATCCAAACCATCTGACTTGGATGCCGTTCAACGTGTTGGGCTGAACTCCAGCGGCAAAACCAAGTCCCTCAAAGTGTGCCGACCCAAATGTTTCCAGAGAGCAACAAAGCCACCTGGTAACTCGATAGCTTTAGCGTCTTAGCAGATATTTGTAGCAGGAACAAATGAACTTTTTAACACTTTGGGAAAAAATGCAAAAAAGCAGATAAAGCATAAATACATGGTCACAGTCATCCTTAGGAGGTGGTGGCCGCGGGGGTGGTCTTCTTCTTCATCACCCGCCTGCCTGTCTGCCTGGGCACGGGGGCTGAAGAGGCCTGGGTCTGGGTCTGGGTCTGAGCCTGGCGGCTTCCCCTGCTGGCCTTCACCTCATCCATAAAGGTCTCCATGGCGGTGAACTTTTCCGTTAGCTCGCCCAGGTGAGCTTTGAGGGCATTGAACTCCTTGTAGAGATCACCCAGAGCCTCCGACAGAGGTTGGATCCTGGACGGAGGTGAGACACGTCAAACTGGCATTTTGCGAGCAAACAACTTTGGTGCTCGTTCTGCTTGACTCAAAGGAGTGACAATGTTGTCATGTTAGCTTCTCGCGCTAGCTGCTTCCAAACAGGATTGACCTCAATGGAACACTTTGTTTTGAAAGACAACCCAAATGAATGTTGAGCTTTATGTGAGGGAAAGAAGAAATGAAGCTGGAGTAGCAATTTGGCTGAATAAATTCTCACGCTAGCTGCTAACTATCCTTCCAAACAGGATTGACCGCAATGGAACATTTTGTTTTGAAAGACAACCCAAATGAATGTTGAGCTTTATGTGAGGGAAAGAAGAGTAGCAATTTGGCTGAATAAAAGCATGAAAGGAGGAAACAGCAACATGTAATTTTAACTACTGGACTGCCTTCCAAACCAAACTGCGGCAGGAAGCAGGAAATGCCTTCCTTTTGTTTATTTCATAACCTCGTATTTTCAATTTTCAAGTTGCATGCATTCCTGCGTGGACTTTTTGGCTGGTAGGCAGTGTTTCGCTTTATTGGATGGGCTCTTGGACATTGATACCGTTGGGTCGGGTTGCGGTGGTACCTGGCGTAGTCGGGCAGCAGGGACTGGTGGTCGTTTTGCAGGAGTCCCTTCATCTGGTTGACAATGTCGAAACGCCAGTTGTCCAGGATCTCAGTCAGGTTGGCCACGCCCCTCATGCTGACCCTGTCGGCTGGGACCGGACCAATGAGAAATGGTCACAACTGGAAACTACACATTAGCATCAGTACAGAGACGTCCAACCGAGACTGTTTATTTGGTTCTGAAATGTCGCTGCTCAGATTCCCTTCTGCATTTGCACACATTTGGTGTTCTCGTCAATGTTTGTCGTCACCTCTACCTTTGCCCCCATCATCCCTCTGATGTGAAGTAAACAGAAGAGAGGCAAATCTGTGTGCTCACAGCCATCCCTGTAGTTCCACTCATCCGCGTTGGTCGTCTGCGTTTGCGCGTTGGCCGTCTGCGTGCGTCGCCTCTGCGCCGTTACGGTTGCCGCGGCGACGACCAGCAACACCAGAACCGCCAAGCTCGCTTTTTGGGCCATCGTCTACACCGCAACCTGCACAAACACTCTGTAAGGACGCCCTCTGCTGGATGCAGCGACGTCACACGCTTGAGAAGAGACGATTAATTGATCTAGTGATTGATTGATTGATTGATTGATTGATTGATTGATTGATTGATTGATTGATTGATTGATTGATTGATTGATTGATTGTCACCTTTTAACATCCAAATCCCAACTGCTGTCGGTCAGGTCCAGTTGGCCTGGAATCTGCGTAAGAGCCACACTTCTGTTTAAGACATTAGTACTAATGACACCATTTTTTTTAGACATTTCAGTAATCTTGAGTTTTAGAACGAGCATTAAAAGATGCTAACTGTTTGAGTTGACAATATATTAAAAGCAAAAGCTATTTTTTAGTTGCGCAAGTGCCAGCATGCAAGCACACAATGTTTCCATACAAAGATCGAGTTAAATGTCTGCTGCTAAATAAAGCCTCATTAATCAAATCACTACTAACTCATTTATGTGTGCGCGCGCACTTACCTGCTGCACAAGCGTCTCACCTAACCTGAGGACCGTCGGTTTGTCGTCGTCTTCTTGACACGTCTGACAATGACACCAGGCAGTGCTCAGCAAAAGAAAGCAAGAACACACCCTTCTGCAGACTTAATGTCAAAAACACACACAAGCACACACGCATACTGCGGTCACGTTCTGGCCACTATTTTTGAGGCCCACACTGTGGGTTGGCTTAGTCTGGAGGCTCCAGCACCCCTGGCTTGCTTTTTTATGTTTGTTCATCTTGGATGTAGTTGTGTTAACGGGTGTTAAGCAGACTTTGAAGGGTGCTAAACTTGTTGGTCTAAAACAGGGGTGTCCAAACTTTTTGCAAGGAGGGCCAGATTTAGTAACGTGAACGTGTGCCAATATTTTTTTCCGCTTCTCTTCCTTGGTGCTAATGGGACGTCGAACGCTTCGATTGATTTCATTTGTGTGGCGGGCTCTATCTAGTGTTGAAACTGAGAAGTGCAACAGAGTTGAGGTCAAGCTTCTTGTCTTGTGCGGGTTATATTCAATTATGTTTTCAGAATTTGCTGCGGGCCAATAAAAGCTGGACCGCGGGCCAACCGTAGTTTGGACACCCATTATTATTTTAGACTCTAAAATAATAATAATAATAATAATAATAATAATAATAATAATAATAATAATAATAATAATAATAATAATAATCGGTCGCGCACTGGGTAGCACGTCCGCCTCACAGTTAGGAGGATGCGGGTTCGATTCCACCTCCGGCCTTCCCCGTGTGGAGTTTGCATGTTCTCCCCGGGCCCGCGTGGGTTTTCTCCGGGCACTCCGGTTTCCTCCCACATCCTTAAAACATGCTTGGTAGGCCGATTGAGCACTCCAAATTGTCCCTAAGTGTGAGTGCGTGTGCGTATGGTTGTTTGTCTCTGTGTGCCCTGCGATTGGCTGGCAACCGGTTCAGGGTGACCCCCGCCTACTGCCCGATGACGGCTGGGATAGGCTCCAGCACTCCCACGACCCCCGTGGGGACTAAGCGGTTCAGAAAATGGATGGATGGATGGATGGATGGATGGATGGATGGATGGATGGATGGATGGATGGATGGATGGATGGATGGATGGATGGACAACCTATTTGAAGAGATCTCTGGAAATATTGAAGAACAGATGATTAAAACAGCAGTTTCGGCATTCAGCAAATTGATTGGCAGTCGTACAAGTCCGTCAAAACGCTGACTTCCGGTATGGGTGGTTGCCAGGCAACACAACTCCGCTTGCTCTGCGTGAGCACGGCTGCTAGCTAACTTGGTAGTTAGCGTTGCTTGTTTTTCCTGAATTTAGCCGATTATTTTCCAATTTAGAGCTGTGGAAATTACACGTTTGGCATTATGATGACAATAAAAGACGGGGAGTACACTGCTACAATCTATAAACTGGTAAGAATGCGAAGCTTTTGTGACGGACTAGTCGAGTCTGTGTTTAGCTTTAGCTTGACATAAGGGATTAGTTAAAACTACTGAGAATTGTAATTAATTATGTGACTTTTTCTTTATTTGTATCAACAATACACTACTAACCTTGCTCATGAATACATGAAGAAAAGGCCAGTTTAATTTGACAAGAGTGACAATGTTGATTTGTCTTGCAGATTAAAGACAGCCAGTATGTTGAGGCCATTCACATCCTTAACAGCCAACTTCAGAAGCACACGAGAGTAAGTGGATATCTCATCATCCTGTTTCCCACAGCTTCAAATACTGATTAAAAAAAACAAACAAACATGCATGTCAGGTTTAGGGGTGTAAATCACGATACGATATTTGCCGATATCTTAAAGCCTGCTGTGATTCGTTCACGATACATCACGATATAGTGCTCTACGATCGATATAGAACAATATTCTGATTTATAACAATTCATACGCAAAATCAACAAGGTACTGAAAACTCTTTATTTAGGGAACTACAAAGTGCTTCCAAACGAATGAGTTGAAGCCCAAAGGGGAGCGAATTTCCTCGTCTTCTTGGACACTAGCCATAGCACCAGCCCAGGAGCCGCGTAGTTGTCGGCTCCCCTTTCACGTGCCTGCTCTGCTCACAAAAACAACACGCCGCGCACTGCTCCCGGAAAGAGGAAGCAAGCAACAATGAACTGGATTTCAAGATAAAGTCGCGTCTAATGTCCGAGGTCAAAAACGGGCTATATAGATTGATGTTTACGTTTAGCATCGATGCCAACAAATCGTAGAGCATTATATCGATTAATCGATGTGTATCGATGAATCGTTTCTGTGTTTATTTTTTATCCTCAGTCTCGGGCAGCACTGTCCCTGCTGGGCTTCTGCTACTACCACGTCCAGGACTTTAGCAGTGCGGCCGAGTGCTACGAGCAGCTCACGCAGCTGCACCCCGAGGTGGAGGAGTACCGGGTGTACTACGCCCAGAGCCTGTACAAGGCGGGCGCCTACGCCGAGGCCACCAAGGCCTCCTTCGCCCTGGACACGCCCAGCAGCCACACCAAGGTTCGCTCACTTCCACGACAATCCTCGAAACGTGGTGTCGAATAAACACATCAAATCGGAAAAAAACAAAACAACACAGCTGACATTTCAAATGGTCTTCCTCCTCAACAGATGATCAAACTGCAAGCCTCCATCAAATATTTTGAGGAGAATTACTCAGCTGCTAAGGTAAGCTGAAGCTCTGTGATTGTTATTCCTGCTGTCTGATCGTATTTCTGACTGATAGATGTCATTGCCAACTGCGGTGTGTGCAGTCTCTGGTGGAACAACTTCCCCCGGAGGACGCCGATTACGTGTACAACATGGGCTGCCTGCTCTACCAGGATGCCAAATACGAGGACGCCTGCAAGAAGTTCACGTCGGCCATGCAGGTGCTGGGATATGTTCCTGGTAAGCGCACAAACACATCGCCAAGCAAATCTAACAAAAAGACACAGATTCTAATTGACCTTTGTCGCTGTGTGTGCCAGCGCTGTCGTACAACATCGCTCTGTGCTACTACAAGCTCAGCAACTATGTGCAGGCCCTCAAATATATCGGCGACATCATCGAGCGAGGCATCCGGGAACATCCGGGTATGGAGATCTGATTCCAACGGCACCGTCAAATCTTTCCTTTTTTTTATCAACCAAAACGCTATTCTAACTGTTGTTGGATTTGGTCCACAATTTGGGAAGCGCGCTATGCGCGGCTCACGGCAAAAGCCATAGCCAATCACCTGTTATCCAATTCACTCACTGCGTGCTCGTTTTCTTTCATTAGTTTTAGGAAAAGTCTAAGACACCGAAACAAAATTAGACTTACACAGGTTGGTTGAGTTCAATCACAATTCTTGTTAAGAAAGCACTGTTTTCAGGAAAAATGCAATACACCGGTGGGCCTTTCGAGCGACCATGCTCAAGAGCAGAATATGGCAACGTTCAAGGTTCTTTGGTCAGTTTATATTCAATTGCACATGCCGGTGTGGGCCGAGTTTGATGGGTGGTGAGTCTATGGGGGTGGGGCAAGTTCGCAGGAGCGTTTGATTCCATGAGAGTGGGTGCTGGTTCGGTGAGAGCTGGTTCCATGGGGTTGGGTGCTGATTATGGGCGATGTGTGTGGGGGCTGTATTTTTCCATCCCGTCTTTCGGCGTTGGCGATCACCTTTAGCCGGGTTTCTTGGCTGTTTTCCGCCTGGCGTTCTCCCTCTGGCACCTCTGCTGGTTTTATCTCCAAGTGTAAACATTTTCCTCCATTCTTGCACATACACTGTCGCACCTCGTCCATTCATCATCCTTCCACTTTTGTCATTTTGTACGGAATTATGTGAAATTTTGGGGTCTGACATCATCAATTCGTTAATGTTCCCTGACTATGCAAACTTCTTACTCACCATTTACCATGCATTTGTTTTTTTTGCTCTTTTGACACTCTATGTACTTGCTTACCTAGTCACATTCTTAGTTTAATCATGCTTCCAACCATATCTTTTCATTGTTAGTCAAAAAATGTTCCTTCTGTCCAGAACATTCAATAGTAATCCAAGGGTGGCGTCTAGCATTAGGCAAAATACAACGTCACATCGAGCATTAATCAAAACATAAGATATAATCAAATACAGAAGATTCTTAGACACCTTGGGTAGTGTCCGTGATTTAGAATAACATCAGGCATGCATTAAATAGTTCCTTACAGGTCATTATGGTATTCAGGCAATATATCAAGAAACATTTGTTATTTCAAAGTGCACAGAAATACATATCAGATCATGAAGTTATAAAAACCTTTCTCCTTACCATATAGCAAAAATGTCTAGTTATGTCTTCTTTATTGATTTGTTGTGTAGGTATAATTATATGCTTAGAATGTTTCTTTTATTGATTTAATATGTGAATATATTTGTCTGCTTATGTGCTTTATTCAATGAGGTTTGAGCATATTTGTTTTTGTACCTAGGCAGGACTTTTTGTATTTCGACCCCATTCCTTCACTGTCTCCCCCCCTGCGGCAGAGCTGAGCGTGGGCCTGACCACGGAAGGCATCGAGGTGCGCAGTGTGGGCAACACGCTGGTGCTGCATCAGACCGCCCTGGTGGAGGCCTTCAACCTCAAGGCTGCCATTGAGTTCCAGCTGAAGAACCGTAAGATGCAACGAAGCGCGGACGGATGCCATCTTGCATCCACAACAGCCATTCACTTCCATCTTGCAATGGAAGAAGTGATATTTGAAATATTTGTTTGCAGTGAAAGGAGCTCAGGAGGCTTTGACGGACATGCCACCGAGAACCGAGGAGGTAAGCCGGTGTGTGTAACGATGGTGGAAACCACAAACGCAAATGTGGGCGCGCTGCAGGAGCTGGACACGGTGACTCTGCACAACCAGGCTCTGCTCAACATGGACAGCAAGCCCTCACAAGGCTTCGAGAAGTTGGCCTTCCTGCTGCAGCAGCCTTCCTTCCCACCCGTCACATTCGGCAACCTGCTACTGCTCTACTGCAAGCACGAGGTACCGTCCGTCACGCGGCGCGCCACACCATTCCTGCCGCCAACGATTTTGTCCCGCTTCCTCTGCAGTATTTCGATCTGGCTGCCGACGTCCTGGCAGAAAACGCACACCTCACCTACAAGTTGCTCACGCCGGTGAGTTGCACTTGACTTGTTTTGTCTTTTTTGCTTTGATTGTCCCTCAGTGCTTTTTTTGCTCCTTCTCAGTACGAGTACGAGTTTCTCGATGCCTTGCTGACCTGCCAGACGGCGCCGGAGGAGGTATGACGACAGTCAGACACATTTTGTCTTTCTTAACATTGTGACATCATCAAAAGGTGGTGTATCTGTGTCGGTGCGCTTTTAGGCCTTCAGAAAGTTTGACGACATGATCGGCAAAATGACGGAGAAGCTGCGCAAACTGGCCAAGCAGGTTTTCCACCAATTCTTTTTTTCTCATGCCATCCCATCCAATTCAAACACCTTCCCTGCCTCCGTTTTGTCTTCATCACTGTTGTCAGGGTAAAAACATCTGCAATTTATTCATAACAATTACAAACTCTGCTCGATCGTGTTTGCAGCTGCAGGAGGCCAAGACGGTCCGAGACGACGATGGGCAGAAGAAAGCCCTCCAGGAGTACGACACCATGCAGGAGAAGTGAGAATACACTCAGAAATTCTCATCCATAACATCGAGGCGCTCTTGCGCTAAAGGTGCCCTTCCTCGTGTTCTTCCTGTGCGCAGGTACATCGTGGTCCTGATGGCCCAGGCCAAAATCTACTGGAACCGTGAGAACTTTGCCATGGTGGAGAAGATCTTCCACAAGTCTATGGAGGTGTGCAACGAGGACGACACGTGGAAGCTGAACGTGGCGCACATGCTCTTCATGCAGAACAAGTACAAGGAGGCCATCAGCTTCTACGAGCCCATCGTCAAGAAGCACTACAACAACGTGAGTGACGCCAAGCTTGCTTGCCCTTGGGAAAGCCCGACCGGGTCGGCTGACCGTTGACCTTTGTGCGCAGGTGGAACAGTGTAGTGTGCGGGATTGCCCGTGCACTGTCAAAGCACCGGTAAAAATAGAACTTTGCGGTGACTTTGTTTTTTTTCCCCATGCGTGAAACTTTTCGTTTTTGGTGTGTTTTTGTTTGCAGTGTTACTTAGTGGGCAACGCCCAAAATGACAAAAACAAATTGCTGAAATTTGTTATGATTGAACATGTTCAAAAAGCTTTGAAATGAAGATCAAACCTGCGTTGCTGCAGATCTTGAACGTGAGCGCTGTGGTCCTGGCCAACTTGTGCGTGTCCTACATTATGACCAGCCAGAATGAAGAGGTAACGCAAGTCGGCATAGTGGAATTGTGTCAACGGCGTGACGCCTCATGCAGACTCCAAATGATTTCCAGGCTGAGGAGCTGATGAGGAAAATTGAAAAGGAGGAAGAGCAGATCTCCTACGACGACCCCGACAAGAAAGTCTTCCACCTATGCATCGTCAACCTAGTCATCGGGTGACTTGGACGCTTCGCAAGGAAGATTACAAGATTACAATTTGTTGTTTATAGACATGTTTGTGTTTCTTTAGCACATTGTACTGCGCTAAAGGCAACTACGATTTTGGCATCTCTCGTGTCATCAAGAGCTTGGAACCTTACAACAAGAAGGTGATTGCTCATGAGACGCACATTTTGTACTTGCAACTTTGTACCACGTGTGTGCGTGTCGCGTAGTTGGGGACGGACACGTGGTTCTACGCCAAACGCTGTTTCCTGTCCCTGCTGGAGAACATGTCTAAGCACATCATCACGCTGAAGGGGGTGGTGGTCCAGGAGTGCATTCAGTTCTTGGAGAACTGTGAAGGTGACGCACAATCACAGCATAGTCCACTTTTAGTTCTAGTCAAGAATTTGTTTTTTTTTTTAAATCAAGAACCAAGTGATATTCCCACCAAGATGCTCCAAACTGACGCCAAAGCATCATTTTCATAATTACTTTACACAATGTTTGTTTCAGAGTATGGAAGGGAGGTGCCCGCCATCATCGAACAGCCACTGGAGGAATCTGGGGTCCAAATGGGCAAGAACACTGTGACGTATGAGGCCAGACTCCTCAAGGCCCTCTTTTACAAAGTCACAAGCTGGAATGAGTGACCGTGATGCAAGAAAAGACAACAACACACTCTTGAAGTGCCCCACTTGCTTTTATTTGGGATAGAGTTGATTTCTTCTACGTACATTTAATACTTCATGCAGACAAAAAAAAGTCTTAAATACTTCAATATATTGGAGAAGACTTCATAATAATTCACAAGGAAATAATACAGACAGATTTCATGCTATATTTCATGACATTCAAACTGAAACAGCTCCAATCTTTACTTTTTTGGAAAGTAGATAGACAAGTATGCTATAAAAACACTCCTAATGTCATTTGTTATTGCTTTGACCCATGTGACGTACCCAAGGAAATCTGCTGTTCTCCTTTTGGATTTGATGTCCAACATTTTCAAAACACCAAAAAGCAGCCAGGCGGGAAGTTGGACAATCAGCAAAGGGGCCTCTTGGTTATGTCCTGCTCTGTTAGATAGAAGTTTAAATATCCTCCCAGGGCACCCACCGCCACCGCCGTCATGTGACTGGAGCAGCCATCTTGAAACAGCAAAGATAGAAGTTTCATGTCAACAGGACATTGTCTCTTGCTATGTGTGTGTTTTCTTTTTTTTTCTTTTACAGTAACACTTGGAAATGGCAAACTGTCACTCTGGATCAGTTGTCAAACTGTCACATCCATTGTGGTGGTGTTTGTTTTTTATAATAAAACTGTTGACAGTCAAAAACAGTTTTGTTTGATTTGGCCAGGACCCCTCCCCCCCCCCCACCACCACCACACACACACACACCACACCTCCCATTGGGACCTGAGACTAACATCCCCCGTCAGTGTGTTTGCCAGTGACGAAGGATCATCGATCATGAGGTGCGAACCCACCGGGAAGGATCTTCTCCCTCCTCTTGACACGGTGATGAGGCTGCAGTTGCTCCAGCAGCTCGTCTCCGATCATCTGGGAGATCACGCTGGCTGAGTGCAACAGCAGAGGACAGCTCAGGTGCACGTCCGTACGTATACACTCACTGCCCCTTCTGCAGTTGCTGCTTGATGAGCGACGCCATCGGTCACAGACTTACGGTCACGTCCGAAGCAGCCGAGCTCGACATCCTGCAGCTGGAGGATGTGCTGCAGCCAATCGGGTTTGTAGAAGTCGGAGAAGCCGGCCAAGCCGCAAATGAGGACTGTGAGGCACAAACGTAAGAGGTTAGGGGTCAGAAGTCGCAGATGTTGACCCAAAACAGCTTACATGACACAATTGTTCACTGACTGTTCTCGATGAAGATGTCCGCCGTCTGCTGGCTGAAGCCCTCGGCGACAATGTCCTGGTTGGTTTTCATCATGTTGGAGCAGAAGATCTTCTGGTAGCTGCGTTCCGTCATGTTGGCGCGGGACGCCCGCGTATCGCCCTTCAGCAGGTTGGAGCACCCTTTCTAACACACAGAGCATGTTAGCCCCTTGGTGACGGCGAGCTTGTCGCCGCGCTCCTCACCATCTTCCCGATCATGAAGTAGAGCAGCTGGTGGGACAGCGAGTAGTGCGGACAACCAAACTGGGTCATGGTGTCGCGACACGGCTTGGTCACGATGCACGGCGTCCCCTTCTGTTTCCTACCAGGAAGAAAAAAGTAATTTTCCAAGAATAAATTTGTCAATTTTGTAATGTTAGAGCAGATACTTTCATCTTGTCTGCCCTCTAACTGAACTAATTGAATTTGTACTTTCTCCCCCCCAGAAATACTCGAGTTGACTAGAGAACCAGCACCCACCAGGTTCCAAGGAGTAGCGTGAGGCACTTGTCGCTGAGCTGCTCGTCGTAGCACTCGCTAGCGGTGGTGGCGGCGTACACCAGGCTGGCGTCGGTGTTACTGCGTTCCTGAGGAACCTGCCAGAACTTCCACGACAGAAGAGGCTCGAACTCTGCGGACGGCAAAGCGTGCAGGTGCAATTTATGTATTATGACAGGACAGCAGTGGAGGGAACCTGCGCTACCCTTCGTTCCTAAAAACATCTCATACCTTCAATGTTTAATTCAATGATTCTTTGGCATACCACTAGAGCCGTGAAAAGGGGAAAAACACGACATGGAACAACAAAATAAATAGTTTATTCAAAAAACGTACCAAAGCGAAGCAAAACTATTTTCAACTCGAAAAAACTTTCCATGCATGTATTTTTATTTTGAATGTTTTTTTCCAAGCTCAACACATTTATTTTATTTTTTCAAGTACAAAACGTTTGACCCCAACCTACCTCCATAGGTTTGAAACTCATTTTACAATACACGTGTCATTCACATTGAATTCAAATTTTAGCGCGGCTACCTTGGTAGTACTTGGGGTCGTTTTGGCGCAGAGCGGCGACGGCGTTGTCAAAGCTGCGGTCCAGACGCTGGACCAGACCCACGGCCGCCGTCCTCTGAGCCCAGCTGACCGGATCCGAGTGAGGCCACGTCCGGACAGCCTCCTTCAGCTCCGCTAACGAAAACGCAAGAAAAACATACACCAAGAAAAAGTTGCAATTTACAATTCAAGAAGTTGTGATAGTATGCTGGAAAAACCTTTCAACATTTTTATGTTGTATTTATGCGAGAGATGGCAGTGGTAGTGGAGGAAAAAGCAATTTTACGACAAGAAAACAAAAGTTGTAATTTTACGGGAATCAAATTTGGGACACACTGGCAGAAAACTGCTACTCAGTTCATGAATTCCAAATGAATGTAATTCAATTTCTCTTTTTATCAGTCTGCCTGTCTGCAGGCGGACGGACACTGCGCCACAAAGCAGGAAGACGGGCCGCCCACCCTGCAGCATGAGGAAGCCCACCACGCCGTCCAGATTGATGTGCTGGTGCTGGCGCTCTAGGAAGGCGGCGCCGTTGGAGAGGCTCCCGAGCACGTCGTCGATCACCTCAGCCCGCGAGCGGCAGCAACAGCAGCACACGGCCGCCAAAAGCGCCGCCAAAGCGGCCAGCCGCAGCCTGGGCGTCCGCATGCTGAGAGCTCGATCCCTGGACATTTGAACGCCTTTATAAGCCTGCAGAGAGCGTGGCGGATCAGTGACGTCATGATGCCTGACGTGCGTGCTCTTGTTTTGATTCACATTGGTTTGCGAACCCAAATAAGTTATGTAGAGCTATATCTACATACATGCTACTTTATGCTAAAATTAGGTTGATAATAAACTTTATATAATTGAGACAAACCGAGCAAATACATTGCAAAAAAATTACATTTTATTCCGACGCGATGTCGCTCAAACCTCTGCGGTGCCTTTAAATCAGTAGCCCCGCCTCCTACACGCTCCACGTCATCTCAAATCCCAAACAAATATGGCGCCGCCGTCTTCCAGCATTCCTCGCCCCATTCTAATTAGTTTTACGCTTTTTTCACTTCTGATGGCGGTGTTCTGCTTCATCGGTTCGGGCATCTTTTGGCCGCTAGTGTCGGTGACGGTCGTGGGCCTCACGATTATGCTTTGCTGCCTGTTGAGGCGGCGGGACGGTGACAGCGAGCAGCGGGTGTGCGTGCTGGTGCTTGGGGACATCGGTCGTAGTCCCCGCATGCAGTATCACTCGCTGTCGCTCAGTAAACATGGATTTCAAGTCGCTCTTGTGGGATATTTAGGTAAAATACGGGCATTTATACACCTTTTATGTGCATCTAATTTATGTTCATGATTGCTTTACGTTTAGACAGCCTACCTCACCGAGACGTGTTGAGGGACGACAGGATTCAAATCGTCCCCATTGCAGAAGTCAAAGGCATCAAAGGTAAGGCATAATTCTTATCAAGGCATATACAGACAAAAAACAGCCAAACAGGTCATGTTCTCGAACCATGAACTGTGGTGTAAGATGGGCTGACAAAAATATCACAAAAGCCTCCTAGAACACTCGAACTTTATTTCACGTTAATCAGAAGAATGAGAGAAACTTTATCCCCTCCCCGCCCTCCTCCTAATTTGAGTTCCAGAGGCAATTGGTAAATGGTGTTTAAAGGGGCCGTGTTTTTTTAATATTCAAAATATTTCAGGTGGCCCAAAGGTTTTGACCTATGTGACCAAAGTGGCCATTCAGTTTGCACAAGTTCTAGTGGTTCTACTGATGCTGAAACCGCAAGCTCACATACTCATGCAGGTGAGTCACCTGACTCCCCGACAGCCGATCCCGACTTGAGGTGATCTCAAGTGCTGATTTACATTTTCTTTTCCCAGAACCCTCCCGGTTTGCCGGGCATGGCCTCGGCGTGGCTAGCGTGCGTCCTCCGAGGAGGCCGTTTGCTGGTCGACTGGCACAACTACGGCTACACCATCATGGCGCTCAGCCACGGCCACGCACACCCCCTTGTGCGCCTCGCAAAGTGGTGTGTGTCAGTTTTCTGTAAAATAGTCAGATAAATCAAAAACGTAGCTCAAACTTGATGTTGTTTTCCTGCAGGTACGAGCACGTGTTTGGTCCTCTGGCGTCCCAGCACTTGTGTGTGACCAAAGCCATGAAGAAAGACCTGCACAGGAACTGGGGCATCAAGTAGGAATTGGCACTCATGAATCTTAGCCGCATGCTAACCGTTAAATATATACTATGATGTGTCTTTGCAGGGCAACCACTCTCTACGACAGACCCGCAGACATCTTCAGAGAAACGCCACTGGAGAAGCGGCACCAACTTTTTGTGAGGCTTTCGCGCGCATATCCCGCTTTTCGGCACAGTAGGCACGCGCTACCGTTCAAACAAACATTGTCACGTTATTTTGGAACATCTATTGTCTATTAGCCGCATGCTACTTCACCGCAAACTAATATTTGTTTTGTGTTTTCTTTCCGTCAGTGATGATGATGATGTTCGGGAGAAGAAAGAGAAGACCGTCTTCTCTGTGCGAGACCTTGACAATGACACGATAACTTTGAGGCCAGATCGCCCCGTGTTGCTCATCAGCAGTACCAGCTGGACAGGTGCCGAACACATATTCACTGATCTTAAAGCAAATCGGGCTACTGCATTTTACACAAGTAGAGAAATAAAAATAATGCTTTTATGGGTGATTTGGGACACTCGTCCATTCATTAGATTACTATTGATTGTTTGAATTTTTGCCTTCTTGTTTTTATATTGTGTCGCGTACATGTATGTCTATCGTGTTATGTGTCTCGTCACCGTGGGATAGAGAAAAACGTAATTTCGGTCTCTTTGTGTGTTGTGACATGTGGAGAGATTGACAATAAAGCTGACTTTGACTTTGACTTTGTTATTCCTCCGCAGAGGATGAAGACTTCTCCGTCCTCCTGCAGGCTCTTCAAGGTACTGCAACAACTCTTCTTCACTACGATCAAGTCAATTGTTTAAGTTTCTCCTCCTTGTTCCTGACAGAATACGAAGAGTTCATATTAGCGGGGGAGACTCTGCCGCCGCTCATCTGCGTCATCACGGGTACGATCGGCCTTGACGTTTGATGGTGAGCCGTGATCGACTTGTCCGTTTTTATTTGCGCGTGAAGGAAAAGGTCCTCAGAAGGAGCGCTATGTGAAGATGATTGACGGACTACATTTAGAGCATGTGAAGATCTGCACGCCCTGGCTGGAGGCGGAAGACTATCCTGTCTTGTTAGGTGAGATTGAAATACACGTAGCACTTTTTAACGTAGGGGGTTTGGTGGCATCGATATGGCCTGCAGCCGCTGGTGTGCTTTCTACCACTCTACTGAATAAAAGCTCACCTCTAAGCTGTGTTTTTTTTTTTTTTTAATGGTTTGTTTGGTTTTAGGTTGTGCTGACCTTGGCGTATGTCTGCACAAATCTTCCAGCGGTCTGGACCTGCCCATGAAGGTGGTAGACATGTTTGGATGCTGCCTGCCCGTGTGTGCCATCCACTTCCAGTGGTGAGTTTGCCACCATAAAGTACAGTGCAACCAAAAAGTAATGTGATTAGGAAAAAAAAAAGGGAGGCTTCTAGTTTCATTTGGTTTATTCATAATAAATTATTTTCTTTAACAAACATCTCTTGGTTCCCACACAGCCTAGAGGAGCTGGTAAAGCACGAGTTGAATGGTTTGATCTTCATCAACAGCCCGCAGTTGGCCCAGCAGCTCAAGGTGACATCTTAATCAAGTGATGACTTGCACAATTAAAGACAATAAATAAAATCATCTACAAGTATCCTTATCTTTGCATTTCCAGAGTCTCCTGTCAGACTTCCCCAGCTCTGACAGCAAACTGGGCACTTTCAGGAGGAACCTCCGTGCCAGCAGGGGGCAGCGCTGGGACGACAACTGGGACCAAAACGTCCTTCCGCTCTTGTCATCATTGTCATCTTCTTCAAGGTGACTGTACAGGGACTCGAACCGAACTGCGGCTATGTTAAATTGTAACTGAACATTCCACTTTTGTAAATAATAAAAAACTTTATTGACACGCAAACAATTGAACAAGCTCTATTTCAGACTCTCTGTTGTACTCAAAGATGTGATTCACAGCGCCGCTCATCACCCGGTGGCCGATCCCAGCAACACCTGTCAATCAAATGTCATTAAGACTCCGCCTCCAGGACATATTTGGCCAATCAGTGTGAGAGACTGCGTCATCTTACTTAGATTGCGCTTGAAGCCGGCGTAAGTCTGTGGGTTCCTCACAGTGGAGCAGATGAGAACCTCAGTGGGAACCTGACCACCACCGTGCTTTAAAATCTTGGACAGAAGCTGGACCAGAACCACAACCACGTCAGGATCGTACACCACATCTGCAACACGCATAAAGGAAACGACACACTCGGCAAAGGACATTTTCTGTAGCATCATGGAACATTTTGCAGTATTGCTGAAGGTCAGACCTGCCGCTATGACCACGTCTGCGCCGATGTCATTCAAGCATTCCTCCGTCACCTTCGTCCAGTCCAGCTCTTGTACGCCGACTCGGGTCGTGCTGGTGCTAGTTGTCTTGAGTCCGTTGATGCTCAAGTTTTCTCTGAGTCTCTGGAGGACACTTTGGTGACAGTCGGTGAAGACGTACGAGGAAGGACGACACGAGCGACACACGGCCACGCCGGTCAGACCCACACCGCTGCCCAGCTCCAGAACATTCCTGCAGCGGAGAATTTCTTGTTCATCAAGTTTAGAGGTGATCTTCTTGTAGATTGTGGTACCTTCCAGCAAAGATCTGCGGGTGATCCAAGGCCCACTCGGCCATGTAAAGGGCCGCCTCCCATGTAACCAGACCCGTCGTCCCCTCTGAGATTAAAGCCACATTCTCCAACAAGCTGACAGGATCCCCGCACGGCTAAAGAAAACATGGACCCAACTGAATGTGTGATGTAAGTTACGTACCATTAAAAAGCTTCTGTATCCTTGATGGGGTCACTTTGGTACCAATATGTAGGTCCGGTATCCCTCGGCCACCTCTTGGGCCGCCACTATCTCTGCCAGAGCATCGTAGAGCTCATCTAGAGGTTCGCATCCTGCTGTCTCCACCTGAAGATGAGAATCACCATGACGATAGCATCCACGTTACCGTAACAGGCGGGACGAGGGGAAGGAAATAATCACCTGTCTTATGAGCTCGGAGAGAAAGCATTTCCTGTATCGTGGGGACGGCGGGAACTTCCGGCACAGTGCGTGAAGACATGTCTGACACAAACTCAATTTTGTGACTTTTCATACCTAAGTATTTGTCAAATAGGTGTGTACACCGTTTACCTGTTCGAGAATCTCTAAGATGAGGTCAGATGATTTGCTGCGTTCCAATTCATTTTCTAAAAACTGTAAAATGAATGAACTATCATTTAGATATTATTTGATTAAACAGTGACACGTGGCTTTCTCATGACTACGCTGGCAAACAACACGATCATGTACATTATAAAAGTTTTCACTCACCGTCCAGGGGAATAATACGAGCCGACTGGTGGCGAAAAAACGCGACTGGAATTGTTTGACAATGTCAGCTCTGTTTTGTTTTCTTGAGGGAACGTCTTTATTCAACTCAGCCCGCTCCATCATTCACGTGTCCCTTGTTTACTTCCGTTTCAATCGGAAAATGTATCGCGAGAGTTCCACGCGAGAGTTTATGCGTTCTTGATTTACAACTTTACTCTGGCGTTTTTAGTGTTTTATAGCCACAAGTCAGAACCATCGGGGGATTGGGGAAACGGGCCTGTCATGATTGAATCAAACACAACACACAAACTATTTGCCATATAGTTTGATACATTACAAATAAATTAAAGCGCATAATTTTAAAACAAAACTGTTGCGATAATGTTATCCCGCCTTTTTGTCGCTGTGTCACTGCGAAGGGAGATAAGTCACTTAACGGTTGGGTGACTCCTTATTTGCTGACAGCAGAAGCGGCAGCACTCACTTGCACTCGTTCACTGTGAGTATGAATATATTACTATCAGTTTCTACTAAAGCCACGGAAGCGTTGTGATATTTAATTGTTCCAGAAAGACTACATAGCAACGGATTAATATTATTATTATTTTTTTTTTTTAAAAGGTAAATATTAAAACAAAAAAAACATTTGAATGGTTTAATTTTAATGCGGGGACTATTTACATTCTCTTTTGAGTGCTGTATGGGAAAAAAATCCGATAGAAAAAAAAAAAGAACACCAACTCCGGAGTTTTTTTCCCTTGTCGGAACTTTTAACGTGTCGGACTGTCAACAAACAAAATGGCCGCCTAACAAATTGTGTTCCTCGGACGGAAGGCGAAACTTTTACGCTTGACAATAAGGTAAAAAAAAAAAAAAGGAAGACAAATATATTTACTGACGTGATTGTAACTGCACTACACATTTAAACCATTTTATAGTGACACCGAATTCCCGTTTAACTGTCACATTTTGATCTAGGGTGCCAAATCTCACAATGATAATGAACTTGACTTTAAATCCCGTACCGTTGAACTGCTACAGTTATGGAAAGTAAATCTGTACGGTACGCCCCGTTCTTTTTTTTTTTTTTGTCACATATTAGTGTTTTTGAGCTTTAGTACTGTTTAGTGGGCAGGAAATCAATGAAACGTGTGCCTCGGGTCCTGTGCCCTTCACGAAGGACAATAACGAGGACAGTCGATGATGTTATTACATACACACGCCCCAGTATTATTCCAAAAACACTGCCATTTTCATTTGGTCTGTTAAATAGGTTCTGTATCGTTTATGATGGTGATTGTGGTACCACCAAGTGGGCAATGATGATATCATTTAATTTCTTGGCTGCTTTTGCAGGTAAAACAGGAGGTGTAGACGAAAGAAGGTGAATCAGTGATGGTTCTGAAGGTGTTCTTCCCTCAATGCTGCAACCGCGCAGCCAGCGGTCTGCTGGTGGGCCGCTGGATTCCGGAGCACGACTCTGCCGTGGTGCTGGCCGTCATCCACTACCCGTTCATTCCCAGCCATGTCAAACGCTACATACAGCAGGTAGGCTAAAAGTAGCCTACCGGAAAAACACACAATGCACCATCAACAACTAATATGATTTTAGTCCCAATCCTAGTGGAATTGTTGGTTCCAATTCTAATACTTAGTTCTGATTTTACTTTAAGTCTAGGTCTACCACGTGTAGTAGTTCTAGTTTTAATCACAGTTTTGGTATTAGTCCCTGTCGTGTTTTTCTGTGTGTCAGATGGCAGCCGAGAGCCACGTGGAACTGTCTGTGTTGGGCTCGTGGAGCTTACCTCAGGAAGGCGAGGAGGGGATGGATAGCTTCCTGAAGGACCTGAGCACCATGTTCCCCCAGCAACGCTGGCTCCAAATCAGCCGCCGCATGGGCCAGAAAGGCTTCACCTGCCACCTCCTCGGACCCACTCCACCACCAAAAGAGGTGAAGAAGACTGAGGAGGAAGTGGAAGAGGAGAGCGAAGAAGAGGAGGAGAAGGTGATCTTTGTCCACTACGAGCAGAGGAAGGTGATGTTGTCACAGCTTCACCCCGTCCAGAATGGTGTCCCCGAATCCAAAGCTGCTTTGCCGTCCGAGTTGAGACAGGTACAGACACAATTTGACCCCAGGTTACGCTAAATTCATTCCAATTCATGTTCTAGTTCCACTTTGAGCTATTGTTCTAATCCTAGTTGCAGTCCCAGTTGTAGTTGCTGTTCTTGTTGCTCTCCCAGTTCCAATTTTATTTCTTGTACTTTACTTCTAGTACTTCCATAAGTAATGTTTGTTGTGTTCTATGTTGAGGTATTCCACACGGTATCTAGCAGCGGCCCCCTATTTTTCTTGGACAAGTATGACGATGGTCCGCTGAAGTCCACCCATTGGCAGTCTGACGGTCGAGAGGGAAGCATCATTGTGGAGCTCCTGAAACAGGCCTCTGTGCCGCTCTGCATGCTCCTCAGCCGAATACTGGCCGTGTGGACTTGGATCTGCAGCATGCGGTCAGAAGAAGAGACATGCTAAGCTTTGCTATACTAACTTGCCTTAGCGTGACATGTGTTGTGTGTCGTTGTGGTCCTCTGCAGGGTCTTTGATGTTTTCCCGCTACCCTTTCTGTGGTCCAAGTTTTCGTCCTGTGTACAGCTCAGCTACAGGACCCAACACCTCAAGACTCTCAGCTCACCAAAATCGGCCGAGAATCACACGCAGTTCATCAGGTTTCACCACTGCTCCCCTTTGTTTTCCTGTCCAATTAATTCCAGCCAGTTTTACTTTGAATTTGTCCTACTTCTCTGCGTGCGTGCAGAAAGGCCAACATGTTTGTGTCCATCCTGATGGATGTGGGTCTGGGTCTGTTGCTGGCCTCCTGGCTCTACAGAGATGACCATATTAGCATGATATCCAACATGCTCGTTCCCGCTGCAGACGTAAGACACACTCCAAGCTTGTTTTTTGAACATGCACTCAACGCCAATAGGCAGTCATGGTTCCAGATCTTGCACGAGTGACTGCACTAATACTTTTTCCACTTGGACTTTTACTTGGAGTTTGGATGCTAATTTTAGTTGTACTTCCAGTTTTGCTTTTTTATCACAGGTACCTAAAAGCATATTTTTCTCTCTGGTTAGCATGTTGCTAAGGAGCTACAGGATCTGCTGCAGTGGCTAATGGGCGCCCCGGCTGGGCTTAAGATGAACCGGGCCCTGGACCAGGTGCTGGGCCGCTTCTTCCTCTATCACATTCATCTGTGGATCAGTGAGCGGACAACACACGCACACACACACACCATATACATGCTTTTTGTCTTTGTTGTAACAAAACTGTTGTCTGATGTCTTTCAGATTACGTGCAACTGTTGTCTCCGTTCATGGAGTCCATCCTGTGGTACGGCGGCCTGTCGGCGTGCCTGGGTTTGACCTTTGCCTTCTCTCTGCTGTCCGACATGGTGGCGCTGCTCACCTTCCACATCTACTGCTTCTACGTCTACGGAGCCAGGTCAATAATTCACCTGCAGGGGGCGGGCTTTTCTCACTTCTACCTTCTGTTGCTCTTCAAAGTTCCAGTCATAGTTCTGGTTCTCATTCAAGTGCTTGCCTTCTCCTTTAAGTTTGAGTCCGGCTGCTAATAATGGATTGTGAGGCCGAAAAGAGGCTGCAGTGAATAATGCATCTGCGCTAAAGATAGCCCGGGGCAGTGCTGCATGATGAAATATAATTGCATATTTATTAGCTTCAAGTCTCAATGTTGTAACATGTTGTCTGAATGTGACAGGCTGTATTGCCTGAAGATCTACGGCCTATCTTCGCTATGGCGGCTCTTCAGGGGCAAGAAGTGGAACGTTCTGAGGCAAAGGGTCGACTCCTGCTCCTACGACCTGGATCAGGTAGCGGCGCACGCATATTACTTCGGACACACTACCTACTAATAATTCACAGGGACAATACAGTATGAACGTTATTTGTGTCGTTGTAGCTATTCCTTGGTACGCTGCTGTTTACCATCCTACTCTTCCTGCTGCCCACCACAGCCCTCTACTACTTGGTCTTTGCACTGGTAAGAAAATAAATACCGTTTTTTTCCGTGTATAATGCGCCCCCATGTATAATACGCACCCTAAAAATGGCATGTTGATGCTGGAAAAAAGCCTGTACCCATGTATAATACGCACCCAGATTTTGACTCCTACTTAAGTCCGTGAGCGTAAAATTATTTCAGAAAAAAGATCATCTTTGGGAACACCCGGATGTTCTGCCGGTCAGTATCACTGCGCATGCGCTAGCATACTGAATAGCGAAGAAATGTTTCGGATTTGTGTAGGGTACATTGTGACAGCAAACGAGCAGGTGATCTAGCAAGCGCCTGATACGAGAGCATTGTGTCCGTATGGAGTGTGTTTGAAGTGAACAGCAGAGAAGAAAGCACATCTGTAATGGCGGCCTCCGTATGATATCCGGATTTAAAAAAAAAAAAAAAAAAGTGAGAATTTTTTATTCTTTTTTTGTACCCATGTATAATGCACACCCCAGATTTTAGGACAATAAATTAGCTAAATTCTGCGCATTATACATGGAAAAAAACGGTAAATGATATTTGGCAGGCTTGTGCATTATGAGTGTGCATGTGTTGTCCAGTTGCGTCTGGTGATCATCCTGTTCCAGGGCGTCATCCACCTGAGTGTGGATTTCATCAACTCCTTCCCGCTCTTTGCCATCGGCCTTCGCGTGTGTCGTCCGTACAGACTCGCAGGTATACCGTCGCCCCACATTGTTCACGTAATGAACACAAGAACAACGTAATAATTCTGTTGTTGTTATTTCTCGTGTGTGATGGGTCCCACCTACCGTTCAGAGGGTGTGAGGTTCAGGGTGCTAAGTGAGGAGCCCGGAACTGCTCTTCACCTGCTCATGGAGGTCAGTTTTTATTATTTTCTTTTTTTTAGAGCATAAAATATAGCATCTTTTTTAACCTCCACACGATTATTTCCGGTGAATTTTGATTTTGTTGCTTTTTGTTGACAGATTAACCCGCTGAAGAGCAGCGCTGTGGTTGACACGTACCGCACGCCCACTTACAGCTGTTACCCCAAGGACTCATGGGGCGCCCTGGCCAAGAAGCTCTTTGTCGGGGAGCTCATCTACCCATGGAGGCACACCAGCACCAAGAGCCACGCTGCCAAGACTGACTAACTGACTGACTGACTGAGCAGCACAAAATGAATAAGTCATGAAATGGAAACAGATGGACGCAGGCAAGAGAGAGGAAATGGAAACTAAAGTGGTAGCTGCTCTGATCACTACAGCGACTAGTTCTGACTTGGAAAGGCGCCAGTTTTGTGATATTTCACTTCAAATGAGATATGAGGGCATATACACCCCACACTGACTTCCCAACACTCAAATATTTTATGTTAAAAATGTCTACCATCCTGTGATGAAGTTACAGGTGTACCATTTCTCAAACCCTTTTCTTATGTTATTTATTTAACTATTGATATTTTTAATGCTGAAATTGTCATCCAGGTACTTACTACTTACCGTATTTTCCGGACTATAAGGCGCACTGGACTATAAGGCGCACCTTCAACAAATGGCCCATTTTAAAACTTTGTCCATATATAAGGCGCACCGGACTATAAGGCGCACCATTAATGCAATCACAATATAATAACTTGAAATAGTGAAAACAATATATCAATAATGTTAATAGCACACAACACACAAAATAAACATGTAAAGCTTACTTTAATAAGTACAAAACAGTCAGATAGATCAGTAAACTTGAGAAGGTAAAGTTCCATCCATCCATCATTCTCTATTTAGTCCATATATAAGGCGCACCGGACTATAAGCTTTTGAGAAAACTTGAGGTTTTTAGGTGCGCCTTATAGTCCGGAAAATACGGTACTTACTGTGTATTGAGCTGCAGAAGTGCTATTGTGTATAAAATATAATAAAAAATAGCAATTATACTAAAAAAATAACACATTTTGCGGATGTACTTTTGTGTAAAAAATATGAATTAGATAGTCATTTTAGCCACCACAAAAAATGCTCACACCAGGTCAAGCTCTAATTTTTGTGTGTCAATTGAAGTCTTAATTTAGACCAAATGATGTGAAGTAGACAAGCTGTGATTTTATGCAATTTCTTTGTAATTCTACTATAATTATAATTTCTAAGTGTTATTCATATTGTGCCTCTAATGTTATTTTTAGTGTACTGGAATGGAATAAGTTGTCTTATTTGTGACTGATTTGTACTCATTTTTATTGACTTTTCCATAATGCTCTCATGTTGAGCCTTTGCCATTAAACACTCTTCCCAAGAATCTGACAGTTTCCAAACGTTATTCCCTTCAAATGTCTTCAGTCTGGCCATAAACTGACAAGAGTGATATTCCCATTTCATCAATCATTAGTGTATTTCTATGCCTGTATTTCTCACAAAACAATTGATGCTTTTTAAGGAAAATTTAGAGCTTGAACTTTATTCATATTATGCATTTCACAAAATGTGCCGCTGTAACAAAGAGCTTTACATATAACCTGATAGTACTGAGGAATTGAAAACAGTTATATATTTCTACATTATCACAAATACAAAATATATTTTATAATTCTTGTCATAGTTACTGAGTCTGTCTCTGTTTAAACATTAGTGAAACAATTTGCTGGTTTCCTCTTACCTCTGCGTGTTATTGTTAAATTTGATTGACAACTTTCTTTGACCAATGTTGGTCTCTCCTTCAGGTTGTAGGAACGTAACAACCAATCATGCGAATATAAAGGCGGGACTTACTGGAAGGCGAGTGAAGTCTTGCAGCTATCGGAATGTAAACAATACATATATATATGTAATTTTTAAAATAAGCGACATGACCCTGAGTTTGTATTTAGTGTGTGAAATTTTGATAAATTTGGCTGTTTTTACACTATTTTGCGTGTTGTTGACAAAGGTGTTTGAATGGCAGCATCCTCCAACCAATGGTGTCCACCTCTATGAGGAAAGCAACCAATCATGCTAATGGGGAGGTGGGCGCTCGAAGCTGGAGCGAGTTGCCCAACTGCAATCTGTCAGCTATCCGCAGATCCCTCACCGTCCTTTGGCTTGTCTTTACCCATGGCTCGGAAGAATGGAGAAACATGGACGCCACGGATTGACGCGAAGGACGAACACACATTCGGAGTGGAAGAATAAAAATCCCCGCCGCGGCGCTGTTCTCTCTTGCCCTCGCGCATAACGCCGTTCCCTGGATGTGACGGCGGGGCATTCCAGTAATCTTCGTAGCCGGACCAGAAGACGACGAGGCGGCCTGAAATCAAGCAGACGTCGCTGGAAGTGGAGCCCATCAGGTTAGCATCACCGAGCTCTCTGCTAACACCGGTGTGTATGTTTATTTGAAACAGTTGACTCACTCGCGTAAGTCGGCGTGAATGTAACCGGTGTGGGTGTCCTGGAATAGAATTTCAAAAAATATATTTTGTGGCGCATACTCGATGACGTTAGCGGCAGTCAGATGTGGGAAGGATGTTAGCGTGTTAGCTTTTGCGGCGGAGGTGTAGCTTGTTGTTCTTGTTAATAATTCGTAAATAGCTTCCTACTCACCGTTTTTAAGGGTGAAACACTCCAATCAGCATAATACGAGTTCAATTCAAGGTTCATAAAAGTGAACTTGTTAATTCGAATAAAATAAATCAAATGTACTTGTGCCGTGTAAGATACATTCTCAAGAACCACACAACAATTTATGACATTATCTCTTCAATGAAGATGTAAAATGAATGTCACAAAACCCACATTCATTAAACTATTACAAAAGGTTACCAATCAGGCTGAAAAAAACAGAAAATTAAATTTCTCCAAGGGATAAGACAAAATAGCTTTCTAAAAACAAACAACAAAAGCACTTTATGGTGTGTATATATAGTTCAGACAGTGAATGTGATATTAGCCTCCTAAATTCACCTTCATCTGTCCGCACTGGATCGCAGATAGTGTCTTTTGCCATTCGATAGTGTTAGACAATTATATTTATTGTTTGCCTCAAGCCCACATCCCATTGGTGAATTGTTGTCAGCCCAGTGGCGCATTTATTTACAGATGACACATAGGTGTGAAGTCAGCACGTTCCGGCCACCGTGAACATGTTTGTTACGATGGTCTCATCATGGATTTGCTCACCAGGGCTCATGTGAGAGGAGGTCATGGGCAGCCAGGGCAGCCCGGTGAAAAGCTACGACTACCTGCTCAAGTTCCTGCTGGTGGGCGACAGCGACGTGGGCAAGGGCGAGATCCTGGACAGCCTGCAAGACGGCTCGGCCGAGTCGCCCTACGCCTACAGCAGCGGTGAGTCGTTTTTTCTGGATGTAGAGCTGAAATGGTTCACTGATAGGTACCACTTGTGCTTTTGATCCATACAATTTCAGAGCTGAAGTCCAAATGTGAGGAAAAAGCAACAGTTAGTCTGACGCCATCTGTCTAAAAGCAAGAAAGAGCATTGTGCAACCGCGGTAAATATTTAATCGGCAGGAAATCAGGACAGAAGAAGCAGAAGCTTGTGATTGGGCCAAAATGTCCTTCGGCTTTTTTGTTGTTGTTGGTTTTCAGGCAAGAAGCCCACAAGTGGGGTTGTGTTGTGCGTGCGTGTTGGTGTTCTTAGTGTGGTCAGATGGACCAGTGTCACAGTTACTTCATCCGTGTGATGAAAGAGTTGCTAGTATTTCCCTCCTCGCATGGCGGCCGGAAGCATTTGTTTGCTCAACTACAGGCAGCATTTGTTAGGAGCCGTGAGGTTGAGACCTTTTTCTCGTAACCAATGCGTCATCTACCCACGAGGCTTGTTTCATACACGCCGCGGGTGTCTTCTTCCACATGGTCGCCGTCTCTTTGAAGGAGTCGTCTCTCTTCTCCCAGAATAGAAGCATCGAGCGTACACATCACAAGAACCGTTGATCATCCCGGGATGCGCTCTCCGCAACTGCGCAATGGAATTAGCTCAGCACTCAAGCTCGCAAGATCTCAGGATGTTGATGGTGATGATGTTAGCAAGCGGCCGCTAATTGACGCCGCTTGTCCTCCATTTCGTGGAGTCCAAATTACTAGTGTGTCTAACGTTCCTACTCTTAAGTGGCATCAATCAAATTGTTGGACCGAGCTCACATTTTGTTGACATTAGCGGTCGGCTTCCGCTGATAGTAAAATAGAAAGCGGGAATACGGTCGTCAGCCTGTGATTCAGGTGTTTGGCCTCAGGTCTTTTCCCGCAAGAAAAACCGCAGGGACCGGTTGAGAAGATCCGACAGGGGAGCATGTCCGGACACGAAGCAGCAGGTGTAGTCGGACTGGTTTTCTTTTTCGGTCGTTAAACAAACTTGAAAAGTTACAATTCTGCACTGACTGATGACTGCGGTAAGTCCATGTTCACCTTCGCTGCAGTGCTGCATTGTGGGAGAAGTGACAATTGCATTCTTCGTCTGTTTCTTCTTGCAGGCATCGACTACAAGACCACCACTATTCTTCTGGATGGCAGGAGGGTGAAGCTGGAGCTTTGGTGAGTACGACCAAGCAACCTCACTAAGATAAAACGTATTTCAAAGGTATGTTGGATGCCGATGGAGCAGTTCCAACCTTTGGAGTATCGTACTTTGGTGCCTTCCACTTGTCCTGAATTCTTGTGCCCCTTCTGGTCTTCAGGGACACGTCAGGACAAGGACGATTCTGCACCATTTTCCGCTCGTACTCGCGCGGCGCTCAGGTGAGACGTCGCGCCTCTGGCGGCGTTCTCCTGGATGGCGTTTGATTTCTCCTTCTTGTGCAGGGCATCCTACTGGTGTATGACATCACCAACCGCTGGTCCTTCGACGGCATCGACAGGTGGATCCGAGAGATTGACGAGGTTCCTGAGTTATTGATTTCGCTGCCATCTGCTTTAACTACGCACCACACGGACTCTGTTCATCTTTCGTTTAGTCAACCGAATTCCATTAAATATAGTGGGGCAATTTATGTATCCCAATTGCTTGATACTATTTTCCGTAATGTCCCTGCATGGTTTTCTTTGTGTTTCTTCAGCATGCACCGGGCGTTCCGCGCATCCTGGTGGGCAACCGGCTGCACCTGGCCTTCAAGCGGCAGGTGCCCACTGAGCAGGCGCGAGCCTATGCCGAGAAGAACGGCATGACATTCTTTGAGGTCAGCCCGCTGTGCAACTTCAATGTCATCGAGTCCTTCACTGAGCTGTCGCGCATTGTGCTCATGCGCCACGGCATGGAGAAGTTCTGGAAACCCAACCGAGGTGGGTCCCCAATTTCTTTGCCGCTGGACTTGCATCGTGCCATACTTGCAACAATAATAATATACTTGCCATGCTAAGCCAAGTGGTGGCTCGAGGCATGAGTTTAATCCATTCCATGTCTCCCGCAGTCTTCAGCCTGCAGGACCTGTGCTGCCGGGCCATCGTGTCGTGCACACCGGTCCACCTCATTGACAAGCTGCCGCTGCCCGTGGCCATCAAGTCGCACCTCAAGTCCTTCTCCATGGCCAACGGCATGAACGCCGTCATGATGCACGGACGCTCCTACTCACTGGCCAACCCGGCCGGCGGCTCCAAGGGCAACAGCCTCAAGCGCTCCAAGTCCATCCGGCCCCCGCAAAGTCCCCCGCAGAACTGCACGCGCAGCAACTGCAAGATCTCCTAACTGCCGCTTTCCCTTCCCCAACCTGACGGCAGCGACGGTGGCCGAGTGCCGGGCTGGGCCGGGCCGCCGAGCCTTTGGCACCAAGCTTTGACGGGAGAACGAGTCCGACGTGTCCGAGAGTCCCGCTGCTCCGGCCCGCCGCCAGTCACGTGAGAGACAAAAGGAGTTTTCCGCTTGTACAGACAGACGCACGCTCATCGAGTGTCTCTGTTATGTTTTGGTTTTTCTCCTTTCTTCATACGTCTTCTTATCTGCTTTGGAAATAAGCTATAAGTCGTTCCACTTTGGGAAATGGCCTCACACACAAGCACATGCAGAAAAGCTCTTTGGCCTCATGCGTGTCACACGCCCGCTTCCACAGAAGCACTTTCACGCACGCGTGGGACTGGTGACACACTCTTTTGCGTACACTCCTCCTGAAAACAATCTTCATATACTGTACATGTCACACACACACACTCCTCGCTCGCACTCACGCGTCACATTCTCCTCTCACATTTAGACTGTCTTTACACACAGTCATTTACTCGCATGTAGTCACCTTCACACACACACCCTCCTCTGTCGCAAACCTGTACACACTTGCGTCGTCGCCTCAGACACTTGGAGCGCCTCGTCGTAGCGGCCTTCGCATGTAATGCGATTGGAGCAAACGACTCCTGACTTGTTCCCTGTCCCGACCTGTAACGAGCAGACTTGTTAGCGCGTCTGAAATGGGAACAACTGGCTGCACGAAGCTTCCATTTTCTTACTCTTGTGCAGCTTGTGACTTTTTCGGGTCCCTCACGGTTGTTTCGAACGTAACACAAGTGATGGATTCTTGTTGATTTCCCCTTTATTTTGTTAACTTGACTTGCCTACTGCGACTGCTGCGACTTGCACTTCGCCCCTTTTTAGACCACTACACTTGCCTCCCTCCCTCCAAATCTGGCTAAAATTATCTCATGTTGGGGGTGGGAAAGGTTTATTTTAGAGACAGGGAGTCGTCCTAGCGTGATGGATTTGAGGTACGTTGCGCAAAGGCGCCGTTCAGCCCCCATTAATTTTTTATCATGGCAGTTTTTTTCTTTTTAAATCTCACCGTGGAGGCGATTCACTCAGAAGCCTGTCGCCGTGTGTCATAACGTGTATTTTAAATTATTATATGACAGTGTCACCCATAATTCAATTGACTCTCTCTGCTCATATGGAACGGTTGTAGTCCCACTAAGCACAAGTTCAGAACCGGGACTATTTTCAGCAAGAGTTTGTGAGGCCCGATCAACCATTTTGGTTGCTTGTGGCGTTCTATTTTAAGACGGGAGCACTGGGAATAATTCAGGTGAGGAAACTGGCAAGCGTGACCCTTTTGCTGCGTAGTGATTAGCGAGAAGTCAAACGAGCCCATGATTCCAAACGCAGCCCGAGTCTTTTGATGTCGGTCTGGCGCCATCCCGTGATTCATTGCTGCTGAATAATAGATCCTCCTTGCTTGCATCTCAGGAGGGCGTCTTCGTCGCCGTTGTCGTTGGTGCTCTTGCTGCAGCTTCTCGCTACGCTTTCATCTTCCTCCTTCCTTGATTCACTCATTGTCTTGCCACCATTTTATCCAACAGCAACGCCACCTCCTCTTCCAGCATTAGCAGATCATGTCAGTGTTTTATCACTTGTATTTTGTTTTGTTTTTCTCAGCGTGGCTCTTGTCCATTTAGGCTTCGTATCAAATTCAAGATCCCAGGCCCAGATCTGGGGTTGTTTGGGCCCCACTAAAGCAGACCAAGTGTGTCTATTGCATGTCATTTGCTAAATTCATTTGTTCTCCTTTTGGTAGGAAACATTGATGGAAAATGCAAATTTTAGTACAACAAAATGAATATTTGGATGGAGGAATGTAACATCAGTCGGCTTTGGTGAAGCAGCCTGAGGTTGTAATCCCGCACTGAAAATGTTCCAGGCACAAGTGTGTGGTGGATTTTTGTGTTTGGAGTGGCACTCCTGATGTTGGGAATGTGTTTCCTTCCTTCCTGCCAGCCCTTGCTACTGCTTTTCTACCGGTGGCACAACATGCACAAAATGAGAGGAAAAAAAACATATCTTCAGATAATTCATGTACGACTTTATCCTCTACCTGTGACATAAAACAACCACTTTTTTTTTTTGCGTCGTTTCTGTTGTTTTATATGCCCTGAGTTCCCGCCTCTGGATGAAGTGTAAGATAGACTAGCAGCAAATGGAACAAATGTTTTTGTGCCACTTGAGTTTTTCAAATTGGGCTCAGCGACGTTGCCAAGAATTCTCGAAGAGTGTTTCTCTCTGTTTATATGCAGGAAAAGAAAGAAGCATTGTTGTTGCTGACAAAAGGATTTTTGTTTTTTTAAGTCTTTGTGTGTATGCACGACCTCTTTTCCTGAGATTCTAAATGACTTGAGAGAAGGATGCACGATGGAACCGCTTCAGGGGATGCCCTCTGATTGGCTTTGTGTCAAGACACAGTGTTGTAAAATGGATTTAAACACTATTTTGGGGCTGAAAGCTGCTGAATCTGAGATACAAATGTGTGTGTGTGTGTGCGTGCGTGTGCGTGCGTGTGTTTGTGACAAACTGAAACATTTTCCTTTTTTAAATTATTGATTGTACAGTTTCAACGCTGTGAGGGTTTGAAGAGACTTTTTCACAAATAAACAATTGAATGTTCAAGTTGAAATGTAGACTCAGTATTTCTTGTTTGAATATCTTCATGCAACTGTAAACAAAATAGATACTGTTTTCACAGTGGAAGATACAGAGGACAGTGAGATGGAAACAATTGATCTGCTGTGGCGACCCCTTAAGGGAGCAGCTGAAAGAAGAAGTATATAATTAAAGATTTTTATCTTGCAACTACTATTTTGAATTTTTTCAATATTTCAACAGTCTTGTACGACGGAAGAAAAGTATGAATATAATTACATATCTTTATAAACTTTGCAACTAGTATTTTGAACTTTTTCAACATCAGTCTTGTACGGCCAAATCATCTTGAAGAAAATACAGTGCGACAGTTGGCGTTTATGTAATCAAAATAATTGTGTGGTTTGCGACGCTTTACGACATCTGCACTATTCAGCTTCACGGCAGTTAGCCACTTCCTCTCACGCCGGCTCCCTTTCCGGAGACTTTTACTCCGAAGAACACCGGTCCCATATAAGCCATTTATAAACTGTCACGTCGGATACGGTAAGAACATGACGACCAGCGCAAAGATAAGCGCAAATGACTTTCTTGCGCGCTGTGTTGTATAAGAACCAAAGTAAGGTTGGTGCGAGTAACTACTTTGCTAGCTGGTTAGCTTAGCCGAAGCAGCTAGCGTGATGACTGGCCTTGTAGCGTTAGCAGCAGTAGCCCACGGTGGCGGATTGAGCTTTTCTCTGATCAAATTTGAACATTTGTCTTGTAATATAACCTTTGACTAATATACGTCAATTACAAAGTTTATATTTTTGTTCTTCGTAGTTTTCCCATGGAGGTGTTATATTATCATCCCTTGGTTAGCAATAAGACAAGTTTGTGCAGACGTCAGACACTTCTACTTGTTTTTTTTCAGATAACCTTTCATTGTCTTCATTGGGTCGATAACTGACAATCAATCCAATCAATAGGGAATTCTGGTGTAAAAATGCCTATAGTTCTGTTAACAATTTACCTAGGAGTCCCTACTTGCTGTAAATAGTGAAATGTGTCGAAGGGTCCGTGATGACTAGCCCACTGCGCAATCTGAGCAGTGCCTCCCTTTTTGGAGTGCCCTGCTGAAGACAATTGTGCTGATTAAAGCCTGAGACCCTGTGGAACATGGCTAAACTGGCCTAAATGCTGCCAACTTACCAAAGTGTCATACTTGAACTCCCATAAAATCCCATGGGCAGGTCATGGCCAAGTTCAACGCACCCGTGATCCAGGACAACCCGTCGGGATGGGGTCCCTGTGCCGTGCCAGAGAAGTTCAAGGACATGCCTTACCAGCCCTTCAGTAAAGGAGACCGCCTAGGGAAGGTCTGGGCCAATCTTTCGGGATGGTTTGTCACTCATTTGGGCTACCTCAACTCACTATGTTGTCGTTGTCTTGCGGTTGTCAGGTCGCCGACTGGACCGGGGCAACTTATCAGGATAAAAGATACACCAGTGAGTTGGACTTTGAAGCCTCCAAAATGTGAGAACGTTACTCGAGTGATCGATGGAATAACCGACATTTGGATCTCCATGTGTTTCTACGCACAGACAAGTACTCGTCTCAGTTTGGAGGAGGCAGTCAGTACGCCTACTTCCACGAGGAGGACGAGACCAGCTTTCAGCTGGTGGACACGGCCAAGATGCCAAAGACGGCCTATCAGAGGAACCGCATGAGGTTTGCTCAGGTAACCACTCAGCACTCGCAGTGAGAAAACCTCGACCGTGTCATCCGGTTGACTTTTTGCATTTTGCTCCGACAGAGGAACTTGCGCAGGGACAAGGACCGAAGGAACCTGACACCGTTCAACATGCAGTTACTGCCCAAGAGCGCCAAGCAAAAGGAGAGGTCCGATGATGATTAGTCATAGGAAAAAAATCTAGCCAGTCAGCCGTGTGTATTCATTCCCTCCACTTTTTGTCTTTGCAGGGATCGAATGCGGCTGCAGAAGAAGTTCCAGAAGCAATTTGGCGTTCGTCAAAAGTGGGACCAGAGGTCTCAGGTACAGCCACATTTGAGTTAGACTTCAGACTTATTTTAATGCTTGAGGATGTCACATGCTTGGTTAAAAACATTGTCCCTTCTGTTAGTCTCTGAAGCTTTTGGATAGGCTCCATTTACTTGCTCCACAAAAGAGCAGCCATTGTTAATTTATTTTTTGTGCCAAGGCTCAGCTGAAGCCCAGAGATTCTTCGGTGGAGGTGCGCAGCGACTGGGAGGTGAAGGAGGAGATGGACTTCCCGAGACTCATGAAGATGCGCTACATGGAGGTGGCCGACCCCGTGGACATGTAAGGCCACCTTGGAAGCCGTGTCTTGCATCTCCCCGCTTAACGCCGCCGGCATCCTGCACAGCGAGTGCTGCGGCGCCTTGGAGTACTACGACAAAGCCTTCGACCGCGTCACCACTCGCAACGAGAAGTCGCTGAAGAGCATCAAGAGGATCTTCCACACCGTCACCACCACCGACGACCCCGTCATCCGCAAGGTACGGTCTTGAGGTTTGATATTCCCGAATGAATTTAAAAAAATAATAATAATAATATGAGCACAATAAAAGCCTTGTTATTGCTCTATCTCTATTAAGCTGGCCAAGACCCAAGGCAATGTGTTTGCCACGGACGCCATCTTGGCCACCCTGATGTGCTGCACGCGTTCAGTCAACTCCTGGGACATCATCGTGCAACGAGTGGGTAACAAGCTGTTCTTCGACAAGCGCGACAACTCCGACTTTGGTGAGCGGTCGCATCGCCGCCTCTCCTTTCTTTTGCGTGTGCGGCAACTTGACACGTGTGCGGCGCCCGTCAAGATCTGCTGACTGTGAGCGAGACGGCCAACGAGCCGCCGCAGGACGAGGGCAACTCCTTCAACTCCCCACGGAACCTGGCCATGGAGGCCACCTACATCAACCACAACTTCAGCCAGCAGTGCTTGCGCATGGTGAGAGAGAGAGAGAGAGAGAGCAAGCGAGTGAGTGATGTCTGCCAAGACGAGATTTTGAACGAGGGTTTGTATGAACTTCAGGGCGGAGAGCGCTACAAGTTTCCTGCCAACAACCCCTTTGTGGAGGAGGACATGGACAAGAGCGAGGTGGCATCTGTTGCTTACAGGTACCGCCACTGGAAGCTGGGCGAAGACATTGACCTGATTGTCCGCTGCGAGCACGATGGAGTGATGACAGGCGCCAATGGGGAAGTGTCCTTCATAAACATCAAGACCCTCAACGAGTGGGACTCGAGGGTAAGATCACATAGTTAACTTTTGGACGATCTGATCGTGACGGTTGCGTCTTTCCCTGGCAGCATTGCAACGGCGTTGACTGGCGCCAGAAACTGGACTCTCAGCGAGGTGCTGTCTTGGCCACCGAGCTCAAGAACAACAGCTACAAGTTGGCTCGCTGGACCTGCTGCGCTATGCTGGCCGGCTCCGAGTACCTCAAGCTGGGGTCAGTTTGCTTCACAAAAATGGCAACGTGTTTCAAAAAGCTCAAAATCATTGACAATTTTTTCCCCCGTTTCTAACATGTTGCAACTATTCTGAATACAATTTGTCATAATGTCCGGGTGCAGCTACGTGTCCCGCTACCACGTGAAGGATTCTGCCCGTCACGTGGTTCTGGGCACCCAGCAGTTCAAGCCCAACGAGTTTGCCAGCCAGATCAACCTGAGCATGGAGAACGCCTGGGGCATCCTACGCTGCGTCATCGACATCTGTCGCAAGCTGGACGAGGGCAAGTACCTGATTCTCAAGGACCCCAACAAGGTAAGCAGCTCCCCGACCCTCCCTCAGACGAGGTCACTGCCTTCTGATTGGCTCGCCGGTTGCCCCCGCAGCAAGTCATCCGCGTCTACAGCCTGCCTGACGGAACATTCAGCTCCGACGAAGAGGAGGATGAAGAGGAGGAGGAAGAAGATGAGGAGGAAGAAGGTGAGACGGTGAAGACGCTCAAGTTAACCAGCTGACCCACTTCTGTGGAGACTAACGGTAAAAAAAATTCTTATAATTCCAGACGAAGAGAACTGAAACCCGGTGCCCGGTGACCAAAACAACCCGCCAAACACACACACTCATTTGCACACACACACACACACACACACACACACACACACACACACACACACATGCATTTAACTTCACAATCAATAAAATCCAATTGGCTCAAATTGTTGTTGTTTTTTCCCCCCTCCTCAATAAATGTCATCCGGGAGTTTGCAGGTGTACCACCATAACGAGAAAATCAACTGTGCGATTTCAATATCGCCTAAGTGTAAAAGAGTCAACATTATTTCTTCATGTTTAAACATTCAAACAAAGAAACAGGAGATTCTCCTTGCGGGTCGACATGCATCACAAAGCACCCAGTAGCAAGTTACAACTTTTAGAAATATTACATACTGCAGCAATTGAACAAATGAATTTATCATTTTGAAAATTTATTCTTGCAGTTCAACGAATGAAAACATGATAGTGTCACTTTACAGAGTGAAATGTCTCAGGATAATTGTTTTTTTTATTTATATTTACAGCACATCGTCCAGGTGTGTATGCTTGGCATTGACAAGTTTTGAACAATTTCAGTTGAACTAATGTCATCAAGACTTTCATCTGTGGTGGCTCGCCAGGACTTTCTGGGTGCTACTGAATGCTGCAACGTTGCTTGTGGCCCCGTTTGTTGTCAAGGTAAAACGCTGCCTCTAGAACAGCCTGGTTCTCCTCAAATGTTTCCAGTCCCCGCACCAGTGAGTCACACATCCTTTGCCAGGATTCCATCTCCGCCCGCCAGAGAGCACTCCTGGCTCGGAGAAAGTGCGACATTCGGGTCTCGCATCCTTTGGCCAAAGCGACGCCGCTCACGCAAATTATAACAATATCGATCCCAATAAAGATTCCGTTAAGCGGAATGAGTCCAGCTCTGGCCGCGTAGGACACCGCCACGGATCCTCTGAGGGCTGCGCTGCCCACGTTGCGAGCGTCGGCCACGGCCCGGTGGACATTCCGTAGCGCTTTCCCACCAATGATGACCACCTTCCCCACCCTTGTGGCCACCTCCTGGTTGCGTGGAGGTGTCTTCACAGTAGAGCTGACATCTGCGACCAAGCCCACGCTTCTCCTCGTAGTCTCCTCGCAAAGTACTTCACTGACTGCTGCGTCGAGTAGCCGAGTCTCGCTGGTGATGTCGTCCAGACACTCAGCGTCCTCAACGAAGTTCTCTATCACTTCGCTGACTTTCTTCATGCACTTCTGTTTCAGTTTGTAGTCCACGACGGAGGTGACTGCGCAGTTAGCCCAACTGGCAAGACCGAGACCCAGTCCGGTCATACTAAGAACCAGCGAGGTGCCAGCTGTGATGGGAACGAGTGCCAGGCCGGCAATTGACAGCGCACCACTCACCAGGCCCAATGTGCTGCTCGCCACATTGGAGAGCTTCACCCCTTTGTTCTCCCTGACCAGCCCTTCTATGTTCTGGTCCAACTGGTCCAAAAGCTCCAGCATTCTGGCCCGACGCTGGCTGAACTCGGCAAGGAAGCGGTGACACGCGTGCTCCTGTAGCCGGAACACCAACCGGAAGTCTGCGTCATTCCTGGAGAAGACAGCGATGTGGAAAAAGTTCAGGGTGGTCTAGATCTGCCTCACAGTCAAAGAATTCTGGGTTTGAATCTGACCTCACCTGATGTGGCTACACTTTTGAATGTGACGAAACATCCTGTACGTGTCGTCTGAAGATAATTCCTCAGGGAGATCTACACGGAGCTCTGTGCCAGCTTTGGAGACCAAGTTAAGGGAGAACTTGCTAGAGGAAGAGCATGGAACCAGAATGATTACCGTTTTTTTCCATGTATAATGCGCAAAATGTAACTAATTTATTGTCCTAAAATCTGGGGTGCGCATTATACATGGGTACCCCAAAAAAAAATATATATATATATATATTTTTTTTTTAACCGGATATCATACGGAGGCCGGCATTACAGATGCGCTTTCTTCTCTGCTATTCACTTCAAACACGCTCCATGAGAACACAATGCTCTCGTATCAGACGCTTGCTCGATCACCTGCTCGTCTGCTGTCACAATGTACCCTACACAAATCCGAAACATTTCTTCGCTATTGAGTTTGCTAGCGCATGCGCAGTGATACTGACCGGCAGAAGAACATCCGGTTGTTCCCAAAGATGATATTTTTTTGGGAATAATTTTACGTTTACGGACTTAAGTAGGAGTCAAAATTTGGGTGCGTATTATACATGGGTACAGGCTTTTTTCCAGCATCAACATGCCATTTTTAGGGTGCGTATTATACATGGGGCCGCATTATACATGGGAAAAAACGGTAATGGCTAAGGCAGTTTTGTTATCCGTTCCAGTGGTTTACCTTTTGTCCAGGAGAAGGCATATTTGTTGCGCGGTCTCCACATATTTGTCGAGAAGATAGGCCAGCACTGCTGTGTTGTCCAGTCTGGGCAAGAAGAATACTTTAGCATCTCTCTTCAACTCGGCAGCAAGGGGGCAGGCCCGGCGTGCCGCGGCCACGGCAAATGCCACATCACAGCAGCCAACCCCTTGTGCAAGTTTCACCACCCCGCCACGGAAAACAAGCAGTGAGGTAGTGGCCAGCCTCTCCAGCGCCTCCACAAAGACATCCAGTTCCTCCAAGCCAAACAAGACGTCCTTCAGCACACCGGCGAGCGCCGCTTCCAGCGCGGTTCGCCTGTTCTCCGCAGCCATCTTGCTCTTCACGTACACCAGGAGATTCTTGCCCAACTTCAGCTCCGCTCTGTTGCCGATGTCTCTTATGGTGTGGATCTCCTTCTCGCGTTGCGTCCTCCACTCGCACATACCTTTGCGGAAGCGGCTCACGGTAGACATGTCAAGCTGGGTGGCAGAGGCGTAGCAGATCAAGATCCGCTTCAGGGCATCCCTGGACAAATATCACAATCTTTAAAGTGGAAAATTTGAATACCGTTTTTTCCCATGTATAATGCGCCCCCATGTATAATACGCACCCTAAAAATGGTATGTTGATGCTGGGAAAAAGCCTGTATCCATGTATAATACGCACCCAAATTTTGACTCCTACTTAAGTCCGTAAACGTAAAATTATTCCCAAAAAAATATCATCTTTGGGAACAACCGGATGTTCTTCTGCCGGTCAGTATCACTGCGCATGCGCTAGCAAACTCAATAGCAAAGAAATGTTTCAGATTTGTGTCGGGTACATAGTGACGTTGAGAATGTCTTGAGGGAAAAAAAAGCATTCTAACGAGTTCATAAATAACCATACCTGCACTCGTGCATGTTTCCGCCATGAAGTGGATCCAGAGTGTGTGAATGTTTTAGAGGAGTCACTCTGGATCTTCTGCTCACACAAGTTGAGCAAACCTGTATCTTTTGTTTGATGAGCCTGACTGGCAGGTGAGGCCGCGCCCACTTACAACCGCTTGCAACGGTTTTCTATCCAAATCCAAGTTCTGGTATCTTCTCATGCAGCGCCCCTCCTCCCCATGAATGTAAAAGATGCTGACTCATATTCATTGTTACTCAGTTGTCCTCTTTTTACCTGAAGACACAGAATAGAGATCAACTGGATGGCTCGTTTCCATGGAAACAACGAAAACCTCCGCTACCAATCAAAAGTGTGTCTTTACTTCACGCGTCTCTTTGTCGTTACAAGCAGTTTTTGAACAGTGGAAGCACTTTTCAAAACACGACAGCACAACACCACTCGCTTTTTTCATGCAAGCGTGTTCACGTAACAGGCAAACGCACTGGCTTCCGCCGTTGCTGCTGCGTCTGAACAAACTAATAGTCAGCAGCACACTCGTGGCCCGCGGGCGCGCCAGCACCGCGTCCATGACGATCACGTCTCTCGTCATCAGCAGCAAATGCACAAACAAATCCCCGCTGACGCCTCCACAAACTGAAAAGTAGCACTCTTGTTATGAGTGTTTTGTCCACCAGATGACGCCAGAGCGTAACTGTAGACGTCGCTGTCCCTTCAGCACCAAACTGAATCATTTTCTTCCCTTCTCCAGTAGTTAACATTTTTTTCTGTGACATAATCACATCCAACATGACCAAATTTGTTTGCTCTTTTTTTTTCCAGCTCGCTTCCCATTGGATAGTTGAAAACTCTTCGAACCTGAAGCTAAATCGAAAGTAGCACACTTAGATTATTATGCACAATCTCGACTGTGGGAGGAGCGAAGTGGAGAGAGAGCGCACGAGACCGAGCGAACCCCCCCCCCCCCCCCCACTCATGCAAAGCCAATTAAAAATGTTGGCGTAACATCTTCGCGGAGCCACCATTGCTGCTGCAGCGCGCGCGCACGCACGCACGCACGACCGTGGGCCTCTTTAAAGCAGCGGAGGAGCTCAGGCTGCACATCGACGAGCTCCATGTGTTCAACATCGTGACATCTTCCAAGCAAGGAGAAGAAGAAGAAGAAGAAGAGGAGGAGGAGGAAGAGAAGAAGGAAGAGAGGAAAGGAGGCATGCATGCACTTCCCCAGCACGCAGCAGGAGGCTTTTGACGCCTAGCGGCTCGTCCTGGGTGGCCGACCGGATCATCATTCGGCCGGAGCAGGTCAAGGAGAAGCCGCGCTCATATCGCCGACTCGTCGCCCACCTCCGCCCGCCGCATGTCGAGTGATGGTCGGCTTGGCTGGACGGACGCCCCCCCGCTGCCCCCGGATCCCCTCGTGGTGAGCGCAGACCCCCACTCCCGGCGGAAAGAAGCCTCGACCCGGCTCTAGGGCTCCATATGGAAACGGAGGACCAGAATTTTAGAAAAAAGGCCAATCGTTTGATTGAAATTAGATTTGTTCTTTTCTTCCTGATTATTTTTGCCCTATGCAATGAAAGCATTTTTTACGTTGAATTCGGGCCTGAGAGGAAAAGAGGAAACGAATCAAGCGTTTTTTTCCTTATGCAATGAATGCATTTTTGCTTCGATTGGCCTGCTTTATACGTCGCGAGGGCTTGATAGGTGCAGCATTTCAACGGTGATTTATTGGCCGGCTTTGACGTGCGTGTAAGCGGACAAACAGGTTGGCTGCACAAGCTCAGTCTGCGCTGCTTCTTTTTTTATTCTTATTTTGGAAAAGGCCGATAAAGACGAGAGAGAGAGAGAGAGAGAGCGAGAGAGAGAGAGAGAGGATTTCCATCTTTTCCCCATCCTGTTCGTCGTTTTTTTTCTCTGCTGGCTGGTCCTCATCCAAACGCAACCATAAGGCTCCTGGCGCCTCATCGTCGTCCTCTTCCTCCTCCTCTTCGTCCTCGTCCCTCGTCCCTGTCCTCCTCGTTTTCCGCCTGGCTGAAGTCCCGCACGCCGTCAAATATTTACTTCTTGTACATCAAGCGGAAAGGGGGTCCCCCTTTCATGGAATGCGGAAACATGGGCCTGTTCGACCGCGGAGTGCAGATGCTGCTGACCACGGTGGGCGCCTTCGCGGCCTTCAGCCTCATGACCATTGCGGTGGGCACCGACTACTGGCTCTACTCGCGAGGGGTCTGCAGGAGCAAAAGCGGCAACGACAACGAAACCAGCAAGAAGAACGAGGAGGTCATGACGCACTCGGGGCTCTGGAGGACCTGCTGCCTGGAAGGTAAGTCCCTGAAAGAACCTCCTGAACTTTAGGTGGGAAATTGACTTTTGGGGTCATTTATCAAAGCCCCAAGTCTATTCGTTTTGCAGGAGAGTGGCTAAAAGTTCGATACGGCTGCAGTAATGGTACTTTTATCATCTCCAGTTTCCTAAACCGGATCCACTTGAAAACGATCCAAGTGGAATCGGCCCACTCTCGTTCACAACAGCCTTGCTAAGGACCGCTAACATTTGTAGAAAACTTTGGGGGTGGGAAAAACGATCTAAACGACAGGAATTTGGATGCAGAGGACCTTTGTCTTTTGGGCCAAAGGGCCGATTGTTAAAAGTTCTGGGGTCAAACAAACCTGCTTGTGTTGGACTCAAGTCAAAATCAATTCTGTTCTTGACAGACTTTTTGTGAGAAGTGTGAGTGGTAATCCTGTGACCCGAGGCTGCGTGTTTGATTCCCACCAGTTGTGTTGTTGTGTGGACAGAACAAATCAATGGGGACACAATGCTGCTGCCTTGTGTGAGCGCGCAGCCAAACGCCACTGGCCACAAACCAACAGGGACTAGCCACTGTGCCAACTACTGCAGTGACTAGCATAGTGTCCAGCATAGCCACTCGGGATTCCATTTGCATAGTGAAGAACTTGTGTGGCAACTACAGTAACAACTAGTGACTAACATAGTGACTAGCATAAACGCTTCCACCAGTGGAGCAACTACACTAACGACTTAGTGTTCCAATTAGTAAAGTAACTGGCAAGTAGCTTAGCAACTAGTGATTAGCATAGTGTATAGTCTCCAGTGTAGCAACTAACATAGGCGTATGGTGATATTAGTATGGTTGAGACGGTATCGTGAGCTAAATCATGTGTATGCTTAAACTACTTGACGGTCAAATAACAGCACAGTGCAAAAAAAAACCTCCTGCGTGGTAGAGCGTCCGCCCTGAGACTGGAAGGTTGTGGGTTCAAACCCTGACCGGGTCATACCAAAGACTATAAAAATGGGACCCATTGCCTCCCTGCTTGGCACTCAGCATTAAGGGTTGGAATTGGGGGGTTAGATTACCAAATGATTCCCGAGCGTGACGCCGCTGCTGCTCACTGCTCCCCTCTCCCCAAGGGGATGGATCAAAATCACAAGGGGATGGGTTAAATGCAGAGGACAAATTTCACCACACCCAGATGTGTGTGTGACGATCATTGGGACTTTAACTTTATCACCTTCGTCCTCAGAGTTAGTGAATAAGTCGACCTCACTCTGGCCTCCATTTGTTAACAGCCCCCCGATTATGACTTTCCTTTCCCTCAGTGCAAAGCATCTCTGGCGTTTGCATGTGATTGCCGGGTTTCCTCGGCTGAAGTGCAACGCCGCCGCGCCACTATCGGAGACGAGCCTGCCGGTAATTATGTGTCCATTGTGGCGACCACTTGGTTGTATGTAATCACAGAGTGGCATCACCGCGGAGTAGAGGCCCTCCAGTGCACTTGAACTCGCCGTCTTTTCTGAGCACGTCAACATTTGCTAGCAAGAGAAGTCTTCATGGCACGATAATTACATGAGAGCATTAAAAAAAAAAACACACACAAAATGGAAAAATAGGCACACCAGTAACTGAATCAGTGACAATCGCTTAGACAGTTTGTACATTCACATGTACGGTCACTTCTGCTCAGTGAGCTGCCATAACGTTAGTCGTTCTCTGCTGAAGATAAAGAATACCGTTTTTTTCCGTGTATAATGCGCCCCCATGTATAATACGCACCCTAAAAATGGCATGTTGATGCTGGAAAAAAGCCTGTACCCATGTATAATACGCACCCAATTTTTATGATTTTCTTTTTTTTTTTTTTTTTAAGTCCCAATGATCGTCACACACGCAGGGAGGCAATAGGTCCCATTTTTATAGTCTTTGGTATGGTCTTAACTAGGCTGGATGTAATTTCTTTTGTTGGCGTTGATTTCTCCGACTGCCCTTAAAGGCACCACCGCGATCATGATGTCTGTTTGGTTTCTGTTCCTGTCTTTGGTAATGTCACCCTGTCTTTTTGTTCCACGTCTTTGTCGGTCAGTCCTGTTGTTGGTTTTGTTGTACCATGATTTTCTTAAAAAAAAAAAAAAAAAAAATTGTACCCATGTATAATGCGCACCCCAGATTTTAGGACAATAAATTAGTTACGTTTCGCGCATTATACACGGAAAAAAACGGTACATTAGCAAATGTTTGGCTGTTCCCTCTGCTGTTTTAAGGTTCAACATGGATGCTACTCTCCTTAGCGCCTCGATGCCGTTTTGCATTGTGGGTTAGCACTAAGCTCGCTGATTTGCGTCATTCTTTCCGCTGTCACAGTGCGAGCGTTTCATAAGCGGGATGTGTACGGGAAGTTGTGCAGTTCTGGGAAAGACTGGCGCTCACCGTGAGATGGAATGTGGGCCAGTCCGGGAATTTGGTGGATGATGTCATTTCCAGTCCAGGTTGACTGTTCACGCCCTTTCTGTGTGAATGTGTGTGTGAGTGTGCGTGAGTGTGTGGGCACGCCATGCCAGCGTAGTGGTGCTAGGGTAGAGGATGAATTTTTAATGAATAGCAGCGTGGCTGGCTCAGATCGCTTTCCAGGACGACGAGGCGCTCATGATCGCAGCAGAAACAGCAGTGTGAGGCAGCAACAGGGAGCATTTTTCACCTGGAAATGACCGGGTGTGTACATGTAACTAGATGTGACTGTATTGTTGCTGTGACATTTTCTCCCGCCCGGCGCTGGTGTGGAGTCAGCGTGTGCGCCTCTCATGTGTCATAGGGTTACATCATCACCGTCATCATCACCACGAGGATGACACAAGCAGCAACGTACCCGGACAAAAGTATCAGGACAGCCCTTTCCATCTTCTTTGGTGTTCCAATACTTGTTGAAGATGTCCCAATTCTTTTAATTATAAAACTTGTTTTTCTCACTTTCGCTGCCTGAAAATTTCCTGATACTTTTTCACTGTCTGTAGGTATCTTAATACCTTTATTATTTTAATTGCACTGGCTTTTATTCCAAACTCTGCCCCAATACATTTGCCTTCCTCTTCACTTATAGCTTTCTGTGGGTGTCCCAATGCTTTCTAGAATGTAACTGTAATGTGTCGCTCTTCTCCACATTTGAGCGTTTGCTTCATAATTTCGTGGCGATGACATCATCAGCAAGTCTCCTTTTCTGGCATTATGGCTCACCATAATTGATCATCGGTCATTAGTTGAGCGGGACGACACGTTTTGAAGGAGCCGCAGCTCATGCCTTCACTCAACTGTCACATGCCGCAAGGTCGCTCACACACTTACACGCACACACACACACCACTCTGCTCATTAACTTTATAGACGTTTGTGTGTGTGTTTATGTTCTTTTCTTTTTGTGTGGACATTTTGGCTAGTCTATTAGAACGTGTGTGTTCTTGTCTTTTATTCTTATTGTGGCCTTGATGGCCTACTTTTAGTGAGTTGACATTTTTGGTGAGCGGTGGAACACACAACAGGCATGCACACCATCACACACTCAATGCACTTGAAAAGCTGTGCTCCATAACGGCGTATTGTACCAAACCCGAGTATTGTGCCATGCCTAGTCGTTCTTGTCTTTGTTTATAAGCAAAGAGGAGATGACATGTGGACACTCACTGAATTGACAATTGCCACAGTGGGGGGGTAGAAGTGGTGGTGGTAGGGGGACTGCGCTTTGACGCAGCCACACTGCAACCATCGGCGTTTTCTTCCTACATTAAAGATTAGCAAGAAGAAAAAAAAAAAAAAAAAGAACCGCAGCGAAGCGCCACACTGAATACTGGATGTGTCTCCCTAACACACACACACTCGCACACCTTTTTGACCCTCGCTCACGCCAGTTCTCCTCCTTCTCCTGCTCACCGGAGATCAATAACCACAAATTAGTTCTTCCGTGGAAGGATGAGGAGCTTGTAGAGTTTGTTAAAATGTGTGTTTGTGTGTGGCGGGCCAGCACTTTGAATGCGTGTGTGGCTTTAAGAGGCTGGCGAGTGTAGCGTTAGCTGTCGGTCGTTAGCGACAGGCCGTTAATTGGCTAAAGGTTAGCTTGTGTGCACACTCACTTGCAGCTGTGTAGCGAGTGTCTGAATGTGCCGGTGACACGTTTCTTATGTGACTTTTTGTTCACGAAAGCAATTGAAGCGTGGATCCAAACACAGTGCAGCGTTGAGTGCTAATCGCTAATGCTAACTTCTTTGCCAGGGTTTGACTGATCATCACATGAAAGCGTAAAAAGAGCCTCGCGGCGTACAAGTCAATGTCACAACTCGTAATCCACAGCGGTGAAGCCGCAGCGTCAACTTTTTGCACTGCCGTCTTTGGGCTTTGGCTGCAGTTTTTTTGCACTTCAGCGAAGGTGCGGTAATTGGCAAAGATGGAGGAAGGTGACTTTGACAGCACGGCTCTTATCTGCTCTTTTTTAAATGGGAGGCAGGAAAAAAAAGACTAGATACCCTCTGAGCAAGGCTGCAAAGTGGCTCCTGTGTTCGTTCTCCGGACAACGTGGGGTTGGGCATCAGCCAATGGGAGGATGAGGAGTGCATGCTGGGAGTTTTAACGCTAAACCATCGGCGGTTTGCCTTTTGCGGGGGCCGCATTTGTCTTTGTGCAAAGACTTTTGTTATCTCGGCCAATGAGCTTATCAGCCACGCCTGTGCCTGTGCTGAGCTCGGCACTTTTCAGGAACAAGCGCGTAGGGCACGGCGGCAGAATCTTTTCAAACTTTACTTTGAGGCCTTTTTCAAAGATAAGGAAAAGTGTGAGCGCAGGCAAAAATGGCGCTCACATCTCACTCAATGAAAATCTTCGTTAGTGGAATTACTACACTTTTTTGAAAGCATAACGGCAGGCTGAAACTGTTTGTCATGTGATCAGAGCGTGTCTGCCATGTGTGAAAGGCCACCATTTTGTCCTTTCTGCCTCTTTAACTCATCTTCATTTACATTGACATTACTTCTTGATTTCTGGCTCAAAGTGACTTCTGCTGCTGATTGGGGGGGGCACAGGTGGTCTGCCGGTTGTCCCTTTGAAAGGACGGTTAACCCAGCGGCTGCCGGGCCTCGCTTTGTCGTTAGCTCCCTAATGTTTAATTCACAAGCGGCGCGAGGCAAAGACACCTTCAGTGTGTTGCAGTCACGCTGCGTCAGCTTGAAAGCCACGCTAAGCCGCCTTTTACGCTGACGGCAAAGCATCAGCCCCCCTTTTTTTTCGGACACTTTTGACAGAATGCGGGAGCCAAGGTGCCCTGGCAACAATTCAGCTTCGGAAGTACTGATCTCATTGACGTGTCCACTCACCAATAAAGAGTCACCAAGAATCAGAGATGGGACCAAGTCACACATGTGTAAGTCAAGTCTTAACCTTCAAGTCTCAAGTAAGTCCCAAGTCCTTTTTTTCTTGGGCAAGTCAAGTCAAGTCCTTCATAGGTCAAGTCAAGTCCAAGTCAAGTCCTTAAATTGGTCAAGTCCAAGTCAAGTCACCTTATTATTGCAATTTTACCCGCAGAATCTGATTTTAGTAGTGAAAAGACAAGATATCAGTAACTTTAAGTAACCATCATTGTCCAATGTGTCTAACCTGTTTAGAAAATATGACAATAATTTGGACTTCCACTGTAATTACTGATATTCAGTCAAATACACCATGGAATCAAACAAAAAAGAGATTACCTCATACAATGATTTATTGACGGCTCAATCTAAACAAATGAACGTCTGCCGACAGTGTCTGACACATTTGAGTTGCAAATATGAAAATATAATCGGAAAAAAATCTGAAAGAATAGTTTTGTTGCACATCTCGCTGTCCGTCTTTTGCCATTTTTCAAATGTATTATCAATTTTATATTCAAACTGAAAACATAAACTAAATAACACTGAAGTCATTCAAGTCATCTTGTCTCAAGTCAAGTGAAGTCCCGAGTCTTTAACTTCCAAGTCGAGTCTCAAGTTTTTTCATTTTTTGTCAAGTCAAGTCACAAGTCATCAAAACAGCGACTCGAGTCGACTCGAGTCCAAGTCACAGTGACTCGAGTCGACTCGAGTCCAAGTCACAGTGACTCGAGTCCCCGTCTCTGCGGAAAAATTAGTGTATGAAGAACAAGTCACCCCATCATGTCAATTATTAAACGATTGACCTATGATCCACCAAGAGGACGGAACATAAAGCGAGAGTCCAATTTTCATCACTTTCCAATTCTTTTGGGCAGAATTGCATCCCCGTACTTCTGCCCGTGAACTCTTTCGGTGGCTAACAAACATGCTAACAGTTGTTTGCTTCTTCGATTGCAAACCCATGGCAATGGCGTGTTTTCACTGGCCGCCTGCTGAAGTGTGGCCTCGTTACGCGCAGAGACTGATAGCGGTACGCCGGGGGGGGGGGGGGGGTTCTTTCCTCGCTTCCTGGACGGGACGTTATCAAGATAAATGTGGTGATTAGACCAATGAATACGCTGTGATTATCAAGATGAATACGCCCATTAGGGGAGCTTCATTGCCCGATAAAAAGGGGCGGGAGAGGGGCGACATGGGACACACGTGAACGCCATTAGAACGTGCGTGTGTTCATGTGAATATGTGTGTGTGTGTGTGTTGTGACTAGTTATCAGACCCCTGGGTACAGATGCACCATGTGATCCCCACCTACTCGCAAGCTGTTACCATGGCAACCGAAGTGATGTCCACATGGCAACAGCTGCCGTAGGGAGCACAGGGTAGTTGTGGTGGTGGGTGGGTGGGTGGGGGAGGTTTATCTGGCCAGTGACGCATTCAGCGTCCGCCTGGAAAGTTTGTGAGAATTCCACCCACCGGAATCACTAAAGTGAAGTGGCCCTGAATCTCTCCGACATTTCCTCTCCTCCCACTCAGTGACCCCCCTCCCCCTCCATTTACCTTTCCCATCATGCATCTGTTGGTGTCTCATCTGGCTTTTTGTCTGGCTGATGTTTGATGACAGCGGCAGGACTCGCAGGACTTGTTTTTCATCCCACCTGCTCGGAAGCTGTGAGATAAACAGGAAGGCGGCTTTTCGCCGCCTCCTGCAACTCTCACTTGACTTTTTCGATGTGCTCCTTCTGACGATGCGATGGTCGAATACAGATTGGTCACGTCTCCCGTGGTTCGCTTGCATAACGCTTAGCCAGGTCCCAGAGGTTACCCGTCGTGTTTGGAGGTAACTGGTTGGTGGCAGAAAGAAAGAGAACTTTTGTTCTATGGGCAAAAATATTGGGACACAGCTTGTGTCAGTGCTGTGTTTCAATACTTTTGGCCAAACTCCACATGCTTCACCACCACTGCTCCCCCTCCCCTTCTGTGCTGCAGGTGGAGAGTTTTATGGCTACATGGACAAGAGTAGACATGAGGGCATAGGGTTAGCACATAGTTCATTCACGCAACGTTTTAGGGGGGGTGGCTTTGAATTTATCCCACACTTGAGTGGAAGTGAATGTCTGAGGATAAGGTGAGGTGGTGTGACCACTCAGTCGTCTCATAGAACATGCTTGTGACTTTGGATGGATGGAGGATTTCTTCCATTTGTTTTAGTAAACAAAGAAATCGCAATCACAGCCACGGATTCCCCCCCATGAAAGCGAATGGAGCCCAAAACAAAGTCCAAATTGTGTTTTTTGGTGCTCAAAGCGTCGCAAATGGCTCAGATTGCGTCCACTTGAACATGCAAGTGAGAGTGCAGTGTTTTGGAGGATGTGCTTCAAAGCTGCAGGCTTGTCCAGCTCTGCCCTTCAAAAAGAATCCAGGCCTCTCCTCTCGCTCTTCTCTCGGTCACAACACTACCTGTGGATGGAAACCTTTTTAAATTGTGGGCTGCACTACAATGGTTTTTATAGTGTGTGAAGTTGGCTTCAAAAAATCCTGTCTCCAACCATGGAGGAGATGGTTGCCAGGTGGCGATCACAGCCATGGATTTCCCCCTCTAATGTCCATGTGCTCATCACCATGGGGGTCCCCCTCCCCACACAATCCTGTTGCCATGGCAATCAAAATCTGCCCTTTTAATCAGAGGACGAGTTCACCCTTTGGCCAAGATGTACATGCACAAACTGCGAAAATCAATATTTCTTTGCTTTTATTTGAATTATTTTCGTAACAAGCCTGTGAAGTGAATTCCAAGATTTCGTCGGCAGAAACTGAGAACAAACCGTGTAGCGTGTTGCCTTCATTGACCTCATCGGGATTTGTACAGAACAAAGTCGGGATCGGATGCCACTAGCGGAGGTGTCGGCCAAACGAGATCAGCGTCCGTTTGGCGGCACTCCAGCTCGCCACTGTTTACACGTCGCCACCTCCTGCCTACAAGTGTGTTGTGCGAAAAGTGCCGTTCACAATAAAGCCGTTTCAGCCAATCAGAAGCCAGAAGAAAGTCATTGTCTGAGGAAAAAAAACAATAAGAAAGAGTGGTATCAAGAAAAAGCTCATCAGCACTTGCTGTTGTTGACGTCTTTCCCATTTTTGCCTTCCCAGGAAACTTCAAGGGCATGTGCAAACAGATCGATCACTTCCCCGAGGACACGGATTACGAGGCCGACCCGTCCGAGTACTTCCTGCGTGAGTATGCATGCGGACGCGCGCATCACACTTAGCTTGACTTTTACCGGAAAGTCCGGGGCTTGTTGGCTGTATTTGCGACCGGCGTTGGATGCCAGGATGGCGCTTGGCCGCCGCTTGCTCGCTCGCTGGCGTGTGTGTTACACTCCAGTCAGTCAACACTGTGTCCATTGATTACTGCGCCGTGTGCAAACAAGACAGCGGCCCCTTTCGCGCAGACTTCTTAACGGCTTCGCGGCGGGCGGCTTTGCGCAACTCAGGAGCTTGTCACCGTGGTTACCGTCCCCGTGCAGCTCGGGTGTTTGTTACCATGGCGATGGGGTCTGTTTTGAAAGGTGTAGGATTGGTAGCCTGCCTTTTGCCGTGCTTGGTCCCCCGCTTTTTTCTCGTTCCCCATCTTTCCAAAGCCGCGTCACTGGGGTTTGTTTCACGCATGATCAGAGGTCAAAGGCCGTCATCTTCAAGTGGCAGTTGCATCAATGTGCTTTGCTTGCACCACTGTGCTAGACTTGCGCTTGGCGTGAAAATAGGGACCTGACAGTTTAGCAACACACTTTGAAGGGGTCTCAATTTTGTTTGTTTGTTGTCTGAAAACATTAAAAAAATGACAGTCCTTGCAAATTGTGGTTGGGAGCCGTGCGTGCAAGTCCGCTAGCTGAAGAGCCGCCAATTAGACGCTTTGACTTTGCGCTCTGAGCGCTGGCTGCCCATCTGGATACGCCAGAGTAGGCTAACAACGCCGCTAATGATGCTACGAACAACGGCGGCAGCGGCGCCGATGACAGCGGACCTTAACCCCTCCGACCGCACCCTGATTGGACGAGAGAGCTCCCAGTGGCTGGCCAATTAGGACACTGGCGTCCATAAATATTTCAGCCTCCTTCTTTATGTGGGTCAGGCCGCCATCACTTTCATGTCAGGACGCCGGCGAGTGTCATCGCACAACACACACAGAGTCCATCCATCCATAACGTCATTAAAAATGCAGTCATATACATCTTGTCATTCAAGTCATGCTATGCTAAACATCAGTGCAGCCGAGCTTAAACATCATGCCACATTAAAACTCATGTAATCGTGTCAAATTAAAAAGGAGGTCATGACATCGTGTCAAAAAAATGACTTTTTAGTTCTACGCATCAATGATGTGAAGAAAATCATATGATAATCATTTACACAATGACCAGCAAGGTAGCCTCCTCTTCATTATCCTCCTCCGCTTTTTCCTCCTCTGCCATTACGCAACGCTCGGCATGTCACTCCAGGTGAAGGCCCGCCCGGAAGTGACATCACACATGGCCAAAAATGGAGGGGGTCGCACCGCCGATGTCGCCACATTTCGTGGCGAGGAGTCAAAATAGGCACCAACCAAACGCTGATCTTCCCCCCCCCCTCCCACACACAAAGAGACACGTTTTCAGCTTTCCTCTGTCTCGCTTTTGAAAATGGAATCAAAATGGAGAAAATTCCACTCACATGATGCCCATCATGTCATGAAAAACAAATCATACTATACATACATCCTGCTACCAATGTCACACACTAAACATAGTGTCACATCATACATCATGTCATTTAAAAACACATTAGTATCTGTCATGTCACATGTCTCAGGATACGACATTTCATAAAAGGAGTCTGACACTCATGCACACGTTTACAAAGAGCCCGGTTGTGTGTCGGCGCATGTGCGCGTGTGTGTGTCTTTGCGTGCGTGCTTGTCGCGTGGCCCTTTGCCGCTCCAGCCGGGCTTATGTAAGGCAGCTGAGGCGCACCGAAGCGCCAGTGGCTTTTTAGATGATGGCGTGTGTGAGATCCCATCATGCACTACTCCGCCGGGCGAGAACGACGACGACGATGAAGAGGAAGACGAGAAAGACAAAGAGGAGGCAAAAAGAAACGCCCCGTTATGTAAGAAGTCCCCTCACAAACGCGAAGACGCCCATCATAGGAAGAGAAATGCTGCTGTCTTGCGCAATACTTGCTCATGCTAAGAAAATAAAGTTCGCAAAAGTGTTCGTCTTTTATTTGAAAAACTAGAAAATGTCAACTTTCTGCAGAAATTGTGTGAAAAATTGTAATGTTAACTAGGTTGGTAAAAGTAATACCCATTAGAACATAGAGCATTGTTAAAAACAAGAGAGCGTGTGATTTCCCACTTAACTTCAGATGCGTTTTATAAGGCATATACGTTTTAGGCATGTCAACTTTAAGGTCAAACAGGAAGAGAAAATGTGTTTTAATTTATTACCCAGTGACTGTGGGCCATCTGTTGCCTAGGAGACAAGGTGGCATCAGCATATCATAGATTTCACGCAGGCAACTCGAGCAGTTCCTGCGTGTCAGGCCCAGACCTGTCAATATTATCAGGCCAGCTGAGGCCAGCATCCAGTCTGCTTTCGGGCCGCAGGGTGATGGCAATGCAACAACTCATCAATACTGGCGGATAGTCTCTGATCAACTGCCAGCACCAACCCTACTTTGAAACCTTAAACCGAGTTCTAAACTCTAACCGCCAAAACCCTAGATTTTTACCCCGGTTTGAAGCGCTAACCCTAATTTGAGACGCTAACCCTAGTTTTTGACCCCACTTTGAAGCGCTAACCCTAATTTGAAACACTAACTCTAATTTTTGAACCCTTTGACCCCGATTTGGAACTCTAACCCTAGTTTTTTAACTCTTTGACCCCGATTTGGAACTCTAACCCTAGTTTTTGAACCCCTTGACCCCGATTTGGAACGCTAACCCGAGTTTTTGAACCTGTTGACCCCAATTTGGAACGCTAACCCTAGTTTTTAAACCCCTTGACCCCGATTTGGAACGCGAACCCTAGTTTTTGACCCCAGTTTGAAGCGCTAACCCTAATTTGATACACTTACCTTAGTTTTTGACCCTAATTTCAGACGTTAACCCTATTTGAAACACTAATCTTTGTTTTTTACCCCATTTTGAAACGCTAATCCTAATTTGAACGACTAACCCTAGTTTTTTACCCCACTTTGAAGCGCTAACCCTAATTTGAAACACTAACCCTAGTGTTTGACCCGGGTTTGAAGCGCTAACTAATTTGAAACGCTAACCCTTGTTTGAAACCCTAGTTTGAAACCGTAATGTATCCTTTTCTGTCAACAATAAGCAACACAGGTGTCGCACCATGCCAGTGTCACACAATATGAGCCCGCGGGTTGCTATGTTTGTCATTAGTTGCATGGATCAATATGCGGCTGGCGGTAAGCGGGGGGGGGGGGGGGGCTTACTATGTGCACGCATGTGTTAGTCAGTAACTAACTCTGAATCTCCCCTATCATCGTCTTACCAAATGTGGGTCACCGAGTAAACGACGCACCTCATCTGAAGAGGCAAATGGGAACGGGATGCCCTGTTTGTTTTGCGGCGGGCACGGGAAATCCTCCCGTCTGGTGGGCTTCGTTGTCTCAGCCGGAGAAAGAAATTAAATAGCCACCTGCCAATCAAGCAAGGGCATTTTTCTTCAGTAGCTCGACTCTTTCCTTGAATTTCAGCTGCTGACTGATATTTTGAAATATCTTCAAATATTTACAATATTTTCTCAGAAATGTTTTCTTTACACAGTGCAAAAGTGAGACAACTGATAGCACTCTCAGCAATCTTTAGCTGTAGGTCTTTTTTTCTGGGTAAGGTTTAGAATTTTTTGAATGACTTCATTCCACTTTGTGCTGTTTTAAGATCACTTGGAATTATCTGTCATTTTACGTTTGGCTTATTCCACCATGTGTGTTAAAAAAGAAGCAAGGGTCAAACATAAATTTGCAGCACTGTACTGTGTCCAACTCTTTTTGGCTCTGGGATGCAATCATGAATCAAATGAAGGCAAAGTGACACCGAGCACACGTGCGCCTGGCTCCCAAAACAGGCCCCTTGATATTTAATTCTGGTTTCTGGCTGCCAAGTTAGCTCAGCGACTCTTTTGACCCCAACGTCACCATTTTACTCGCGTTAGCGATTAGCCGCTGCGCTAATGATGATGTCGGATGACGTTTGAAGGACGCGGTGGCTCCTGCACCGCGGGCCGCCGGGCATACAATACATGCCAGAGCCCCGCGGCCTCCGGCCGCCAGCCCGCCCGCCCACCATCGACGCTGCTGCGTACCCAGGAGTGCCATTACATAATGTCCTCACACACAAAGTATACGTCCGTGTGTTGATGGAGTATTTCACAGCCCTGACGGGGAGTTGATTGGGGTGTACACACACGCCGAAATGGATACTAATCTGCTTTTGTTTTTTTTACTTCTCCCTCCTCCTTGAGTATATATACACCAAAAGTTCCAGGAAGTTCTTCCTGGACCTTCTGTGTCTAGGAACTCTAAGAAATCCGTTTTATTGAACAACCCAATCCATTATAAGTATCAACATGAGCGCAAAGTCTCAGAATAATCTTCAAAAGGGTCTGCGATACTAGCTGGAACTGAATTTAGACACGAGTGGTTCCTAGTCTCAGGAAGTCAAGTTGTTTGTGTCTTGTGTTTGTTTGCAGGCGCAGTGAGAGCGTCTAGCATCTTCCCCATCCTCAGCGTCATCCTGCTCTTTATGGGAGGTCTGTGCATAGCTGCCAGTGAGTTCTACAAGTCCAGACACAACATCATCCTCAGCGCGGGGATCCTCTTTGTGTCTGCAGGTCCGTTCTCAAACTTTAAGCCCAAAATACACTCAATCGCACTCTAAAGCTCAACCTCATCATATTCCAGCTTCTGTTGCCAGCTGGGAAAAGCAGTTGAAGCACCGCAAGCTATTTGCTTGAGTTAATAGCTACTTCTTCTTTTGGGTTTATTGGTGCATTGGCGCCACCAACTGGCCGGAGGCTGCAGGAACATGAAATACATAAACTGGTCATCTTGCTAGCTACTACTGCTTACAGGAGCAATAACGATACATCTTGAAATATCTTGCCTCAGCCCTATGCACGGTGGTACAGACATTTTTAAAGCCATCGCTCGGCAGATTTGATCTTAAATTGTGACCAAACATTTTACAAACAATTTGAACTTCACAGCTAGAAAAGATCAGTTTGTGAGAAAAACCTCCAAGCCACATGCCGAGTCTGTCTGGTGAATTCTGTTCTCTGCTTTGCGCAGGCCTGAGCAACATCATCGGAATCATCGTGTACATATCAGCCAACGCGGGCGACCCCTCCAAGAGCGACTCCAAAAAGAATTCGTACTCATACGGCTGGTCCTTCTACTTTGGGGCGTTGTCCTTCATCATGGCGGAGATGGTGGGCGTCTTGGCCGTGCACATGTTCATCGACCGCCACCGGCACCTCCGGATCGGGACACGCGGCACCGACTACCTCCAGGGCTCGGCAGTGTCCCGGGTCCCGAGCTACCGCTACCGCTACCGGCGCCGCTCACGTTCCTCATCGCGCTCCACGGACCCGGCGCATTCGCGCGATGCCTCCCCGTTGGGCCTCAAGGCCTTCGGAGCACTGCCCTCCACCGAGATCTCCATGTACACGCTGCCGCGCGACACCCTCAAGTCTGGAGGGGCACCGTCCGCTAACGCCGCTTACAACTCGGAGCGGGACCACAACTTCCTGCAGGTGCACAACTGCATCCAGAAGGACGCCAAAGACTCAGCGCACGGGAACACGGCTGCCAACCGGCGCACCACCCCCGTATGAGGGGGCGCCGCCCCGCCCCTCTTATAGGACACGTAATGTTTTCTGCATGACTACTCCGGAAGCTTCCAGAAGCTCGGAAGAGGTCAGAGCCACCCAGACAAACGCCTCCTTTATTTTTGGACTCATTGTTTTGCATTCAAACTGTGAATTGTTACAGCCTGGCCTGTAACTTCTAGTAAAGCTACTATTAATATAAATATATATATATATACATTACTTTTATAAAGATTCATAAGAATAATCAAGAGATACCGACTACTTTACTGAAGCAAAAAAGACAACTATGAGTTAAGTGCTGTTGGTGACTCTTTTAGAAGCTTAGAATAATAAACTATTGTGATTTTTTTAATAGAAAAAAAACTTGAAAATGTGAACGCGTACCAGAGAGTCCGAAACAAAGTGCATGCTATTAAAATTGCAGCAAAGTTGAGTTTTAATCATCCCAAAAGGGAAAAAGCTATTTCTGATTTTGTGTCTTTTTTGTATTTTTTTTCTTTTATGCTTTTGTGAGCCAAACCAAACAAAAAAAAGCTTCTTTTTTTTTAAACATTAGTTTGATGACTATATAAATATATGCACACATACACACGTAATGTCCTTTCTTCAAAAAAAAAACTCACAGGCTTTGCCATGTTTTATCGTTTTGATTTGTAAGCTTCAACTGGAAACTCTTTAAAATGGTGCCAAAAGCGAACGATCCTTCAACTTGGAATAAACACCAATCCCGGGGGGGGGGGGGGTAATCAATCAACAGTGTGTGTGCCTCATGATGAATGCTTATTGGCTTTGTTTCCTTCATGTTAACATGCTACATGCTAACACATTGCAGGCCTTGTCTCGGGGGCGCGATGGCAGAATTTTCAAGCAAATGAAACAAGTCATTCTGTGACAGTGTGAGGTGCCACGTGGGGCCCTGCCAATGGGTTGGCTTGCATAACATCATAAAACAGTCATACAGGATTCATGAATGAGCAGTTTTTGACGGTGCTCTGTGTACAAGACAACAACATGTAGTACTACCACTCATCTTTACAACAACGCTGTGGAGTAGGCCTGCATGCCGCTGGCAAAAGGAGAAAGAACAAGAAACGCCTTTTAGTTTCCACCCGGTTGTGCTAAAAGCTTCAGAGCAAGCGGCGCAGTGAGTATAACACAAACAGCAGGATGCTGACAGGTGGGTTGGTACCTTTTTGAGTTGGGCGACTCGCAAGGACAATCTTTTCCTTGTGTAGGGTAGGGATGTGTACAACGAAGCACACAAAGACATCAAAACATTTGTGCTTAGTGTGAAACTGCCCAACGACCTTTCTGTGACTTTGTTGGACATGTGGTTGAGGACCCGTGAGAACTAGTCAAGTCAAGTTTATTTGTATAGCCCTAAATCACAAGCAGTCTCAAAGGGCTTCACATAGACAGAAATTGACAATTATTCTCAAAGCATCCCCTGATCTTAAGCTCCCAAAGGGGCAAGGAAAAACTTAAAAACCCCTACCGGTGGAAAATGAGAAACCTTAAGGGACCACAGATGGAAGGATCCCCCGTTCAGGATCACCAGGTTGAAATGGATGCAGAGAGGGCACAAATGATACATGAAAATCAATGAAATAAAAAGTGGAGGGCGACGTCACCCCCACATGGACCATGTTCACATAAAATGCAGGCGGGTCGGGGTTATGCCGCATTTGTGTTTTTGCATGTCATCATTGTGCATGCTCGAACATTTAAATGTGCGTGTGCACGCGGAATGTTTAAGCTGACCATCGAGCAGTTGCTGTCTGTTCTCTCACCCCAGGTTCCTGTCATCATTGGGTCAGCTGGAGTTGAACGACAAAAAGGTCAGTGGAGCACACTTTACACGTGCAGCACACACAAAGCCCTTTTTCTAGCATTCAAAAATTGGGGCGAGACTCTTCTAATCAGGTGAGACTTGACTAAGCCCCTTCATCAATAAGTGAATAAAAACGTTGACATTTTCCCAACATTACATCCAATTCAGCAATAGATCTAATTGTGCTATGAAGCTGCTGGTGGGAAGTGTAAAAAAGTGTGTTAGTTGGGATGGTTATGGTGTACGCGAGGGCGGGGCTTGTAGTATCTCACAGGAGGTTGCAGTGTCCACGCACAGGCTTGGAATACAGATGCCACAGTTCAGGCCTGCAAATATCTGCAGTGGCAACGAGCAGCACCACAATGCAGTGCACCACAATGACATTTGCATCTTTAGACACTATGCTCTGTTTTAAATGGTCTTAGTGACCAAATGTTTTGAGAATGCATTTTTTCGACATTTCATTTTCAATTTAAATCTTTCACCTATTTATATTTGTTCATGGAACCTAAATTAATTGTCTAGTTTTAAATGACCATTTAATCACTCGAAGTTGACTCTTTCAAGCGGGACACTTTCCTAATCACCCTTTCAATCAAGTCCACAAGTTAGTTTTTCATCTGGTTTTATTATTAAATTCTGCAGACTTGAAAGAGAGAGCTGGCAGACTTTAGGCTGTCTCCTCCTTGATGAGGCGATCCTTCTTGAGGGGTCCCTGCAGATGAGACAAACATGCTTGGTTGACATCAAGGAGGTCAAGTTTGGAGTGAAGATTATGTCTACAATTTCAGTGGGTATGTTTCCAGAAAGTGAACAGGGAGTGAGCATAGAGGGCCACAACTCCCCTGCCTAAGTGGAGGTTAATGTAGCACTGTAATGGAGCCCGAGCTCAAACTGACAGCTGAACCAGGTAACGAACAGTGCAAGGGCAACAAACACACGAGTGAAGAAAAATATGAAACTACAACTGACCATGAAGGCCTTCTTCTCCTCCACCGTCTGGAAGCGGCCGTGACCGAACTTGGAGGTGGTGTCAATGAACTTCAGGTCGATCTTCTCCAAAGCGCGACGGCTTGTCTGGACCAGCAGAGACTACAAAACCAAATAAAACCACCTTAATGTTTGTAGATGTTTCCATCTTCACTAATCCCCCAAAGGTTAAATTCATCGGAGTGAAATTCCAGAATAAACTTCTACATGCGCATCAACTTCATGTGTTAAGAGCAAGTGATGGCCTTCTGACCTTGCGGAGGGTGAGGACTCTCTTCTTGGTTCCAACCACGCATCCTTTGATCATAATAAAGTCATTGGTGACTTCTCCGTAGTGGACAAAACCACCCTGTTGGAAGGAGAGCAAGATTATGATCACAAGACATTTCTGTGGACATGTACGTGAATTGCAAGGTGTGTCAGTGCTTACCAGAGGGTTGATGCTCTTGTTGGACAGGTCATAGTCAGTGGCGGCGTTGTTCTTCACCAGCTTGCCGTCCTTCTGGTGGTAGCCCTGACCGATCTTGTAGATCTTGACAACAACAAAACAGTCAGCGCAGATCGACATCGTAATGGTGCAGCTTGAGGCTGACGTACCTTCTTGTTGATCTCGGTACGATGGTGGTAGCCCTTCTGACCGGCACGAGCCACAGAGAAGGCCACGCGAGCAGGATGCCAGGCACCAATGCAGGCCACCTTGCGCAAACCACGATGGGTCTTGCGGGGCAGCTTCTTGGTGTGCCAGCGGCTGGTCACACCTGGATGCAGACAGAGGTAACGGTAGTTGAATGAACATCTTGCAACAAGCCAGGGGGCCATTTCGCAGCCTTACAGGAGACATATCTTGGAAAATCCACTTTTTTCTTTTATATTCTATGAAATCTTTCGGACAATCTTTCTCTAGAATAATAATAATTAAAAAAAGATTTATGAAACACTCATCTTTGAACAAGCAGGACTTTGCCCACAAAAGTGGGAACACTGCTTGAAAAATGAAATTTTGCTAGACGCTTCTGTTTGCGGATGATGCAATGAGTTGTGTGGACGGAACATTATGATCTCTCTACTTTGGCATCCTTGAGTTGTTTGGACTACAAAAGCCTCTCCGAATAATAAAGATGGCGGGTTTGCGAAAATGTTTGTAACCCTTGCTTGCTTGGCTTGTCCCGCACCAACAGATGTGATTTAATTGATTAAAAAAATACGCAATATAAAATGGAGAACATTGAAAGTTGTAAAAGACAGCCTGCAAATAGATCATAAAAGTATCTCTGCAGCACCTGGAGGGATAGATTACACACCTTTGTATCCGTGTCCCTTGGTGACACCGATGACATCGATCATCTCGTCCTGGGTAAAGACATTGGCGATGGGGACAGCCTGCTCCAGCTTCTCGCGGGCCCAGTCCACCTTGTCTGCAATGGAGCCGCCGTTAAGCTGCACCTCCATCAGGTGAGACTTCTTCTGCTTCAGGGGCAGCAGACGCATCTGGCCACAAATAAAAAAGGAGGCTGATCAGCGAGGGCGGCCACTTGAGAGCGCAAGCAGCAGCTGCCTGTGAGAGGCAGAGTCTCAGAAGGAAGGCAGTAGAAAATATCCTCACTGGAATCATCAGGCGCCATGCCTGACGCAGGAGTTCTATGGTCTCGTCACAGACTGCAGACGCTGGCTTACTTGCCAACACTTGTTTAAACGTGGCAGGTAACCATGTTTCTCACTCAAGTGGCCTTTTTTGATATAATCACAAGCTTGTTGGCAAGCAAGGCAGCGTCTCTAAAAACAAATAAAAACAGGCGAGCCGTCATTCAGCCCATTTCCAAACTAACCTGCGTGTGAGCGATAATGCGAATGATCTGGCAGTACTTCTTCATGGAGGCAAAGTCCTTCTCCAGCTGCTTCTTGCCTTCCTCATCTTGCCACTTCTTGCTGTACTTTGTGAAGGCCTTCTTCTTGGACTTGTACCTGCCAGCGGGCACAACAAGGTTGGCGACTGGCCCTTCATAACCGCAGCGGGTCAGAGGAAGAACACAGCGCCGGACTGGTCGCCCTGATCAAGGCGTTAGGCGGAACCAGCCAATTAGGAGATTTCGGCTCATGGCGCGGCTTCTAAGCAGAAGTTTCCACCGGCCAGAGGAGCCCGGAGCTCATCAGGGCGCAGGGCACCTGAGCGGAGCTGCCACAAGGGGGCACCGTAACTGTTAGAATCACTCAGTGAAAACAGAAAACAAAATGGTCTCCACTGGGCTACTAACGTCTGCTTTGATATTTCACAGGCAGTTCTTCTCAAGTATTAAAGCAGGACCAAACGAGTTGAAATGATAATTATAAGTTACAATTTGGGGAAAAGGCCGTTTTGTCGGCTGGACGACAACTACTTGCATGAACATCATCTTAATTTCACACTAAAATATGCCATTCCAAACAAAATTCTGGCAAAAAAAGGACTTAAGTGTTTTGTACTGCTTAGCAACCAATAGAAAGATTAGAGAAGCACTGCTCTGACGTCACACTGCCACATCTCACCAGTTTTTGTAAAAGCGCCTCTTGCACTCGTCACTCATGTGCTCGGCAAAGACGGTCTTGAAGGAGCGCAGGCCGCGGGGGGTGCTCACATAGCCCACCACGCCCACTACAATCATGGGAGGAGTCTCCACAATGGTGACCGCTTCAACCACTTCTTTCTTGTTCACCTCTGCAAAGAAATTGACACAAGTTAAACACCACAAAATATAACTATTTAATCAGTTCATCTGAACAATGTGCTCAGTACTCGACAATCAGCAAGGGACTTTGAGCCCATTCTGTCCGCCCGTCGTTGGTTTCATCATAGACAAAAGAAAATTCTATGTAAAATGATAGAGAACTCACTTGATCCTGGTCTGTCCACCTCGCGGACGATGTGAGTCATGCCAGCCTTATAGCCCAGGAAGGCAGTCAAGTGTACGGGTTTACTCGGGTCGTCCTTGGGGAAGCTCTTGGCCTTACCCCGGTGACGGCGACTCCTCTTACGAGGTAAGAAGCCCAAGGACCCATGGCGCGGAGCCGAAAACTTGCGATGGGACTACGAGATAGTAGAGAGGATGCAGTCACGTTATTTATACAGTAAGCAAGAGCGGCTACCGGCGGACCACGATGTAAGCATTTGAGGATGTAATTACATTCAATTGACAAAATGACAACAGCAAAATATTTAAGTATTTTGCAGCTATATTCATCAACAAACGTGCTTGTTATAAACATACAGCATGAAGTGAAGGCGGCCATTTTAGGCCACGATGATTTGCGTTTCGCACGAGTTTTATCTTTTCTAAATTATAATTCTCGAAGGGCCAGGAAATTCCTCGTAGCATAACAGTTCAAATGGAATACGATTTGTTCTAAGCTCTGGAAAGAAACTAAAGGCTCGGATGGCAAAGATAGCGAACGGATTGCCCAGCCTTGGTGAAGACAGTCAGAGAGGTTTACTCACCATTCTGAGTCCAATCCGATTGAAAGAGGCCCAGCCAAGCGCTTACGGTCGCTTATAAGGTGGCGCAACTATCGCGAGAAGACGACGCGCCGTCGGCGTCACCAGTCCCGCCTTCGGCAGTGTGACGCGTCGTTGGCGTCAGAAGTCCCGCCTTCGGCAGTGTATACAGCGGACACGTCTAGTCGCTATAGCCTATCCCGTGAAAAAAGCCTAACAACAATGTGCGTAATTTCTCAGAAATGAAATGAAACTCAAAATACCATTTATTTAACTGAAAAAACAGGAACATTTCAACTTAAGGCAACAATTATATTTTATGACAGTGCTGTAGGAAATTCTTCATATCTTCTATGTAAATTCCAATTGATTTAACAGCAATCATTGGGACTTCATTATTTGAAAGTTGTCGTTCAAGCTGTGAGGATGTGTCATGCTTGCGTCAGAATGTACAGCAAATTCCCATTTTCTTATTTGGTTGGATCCCATCTTGTCCTATGGCTTTGTGAGGAAGGAAAAGTAGTTGACAGCTTACTGAGTTGAAGTGGAGCCGTTTACGTATGAGGGCATTCATATATAAGTGCTGTTCTGGGTCAATGCCGAAATTCAAAATCCAAGTCCAAAGTGTTTCTGTGAAGCCCTCACTGACTGACTGAAAGAATGAATGATTAATCACTGACTGACTGAATGAATGAGCGTCCATGCATCTTCAGCAGCTTGATCATGCGTCTGTGCTCATGCAGTCCTCTCGTCATGGATTTCCCATGAGGCATTGTGACAGCAGCTTCTTGACCGTTATTAAAATGAATTGTGGATATTGTCGATTCGGTACATCAGCCTAACCCTCGTCCGGAAATGCAAAAATGGATCCTAATTAGCGGAATGTGGTTTGGAACTCACCCCGACATTGAACTCGATTAGGACATGCTAAAAACTTGAATTGGTGCCGGCTAAAGTTGGATCCTAAACCTGGTGAGGAAATTACAAAGGTAAAAAACAATCTCAGAGTCGCTCCGTCCCTTTATGACGGCAGGGGCTGTTGATCCCGGTTGACATTCTGAAAAAAGGCCTTCCCAAACTCGTAGCTGCTGATCATGACAGCGCAGGCTGGCGCCACTTTGATCACTCTGGGCAAGAAACCTGAAAACAAAGCGTCCATATTTTTATTTCTTTTACACATTATATTATGTGTGAGCGAGACGACGATGTGTACCTGCAAAGAGCCCCCGATAGCCCACCTCGCTCCAGATGTCCCTCATGATGCGCCACGTCGACACCGTTTTATTGGACAGGGCTACGAGGACCAGCGAGAGTAATGAGACGACACCAATGACGACTTTGTCGTTTCTTGTAAATTCCCAGCGGCGGTCTACGCACCTGCGAGTGTGTCCATCTCTCCTAGTTGGATCTGTCTGCGAGTCTTCACTACATCAAAGGGCAGCGTCAAGATGGCGGCGATCTGACGTTTGGGACAAGAGACACAGCAGTTGGATGTCATTGACAGCAGTGTTGTAGCAGCAGCCTTTCTTGTCTAACTGGGCCCAAGTTGAACACAACTTTCTCTTCCTAACAGAAGGTGACTTTGTGTGAGTTTGATACAAACCGTTCCCGAGGCGGCGCCGGCGGTGAAGCTGATGGTGAAGTTGGCCTGAGCGATTTGCGATCGTTGACACAGACGCGCTTTCATTAGCTCGTAGTTGAACCAGTAAATTGCTGCGCATCCACAAAGAGGAGAAATTGGACACAGCAGACACACAAACATGTCAAAACGACATTACGATGATATCAAACCACCGCTGAGTCGGAACAAACATAGTAGTGGTTCACACCAGAGAAGGGGACGTCCCTGAGAACAGTGGGCCCCCAGCCGCGCCACAGCGACATGAGGCCGCCCTGCGCTACAGAGCTGCGCATGCAAACGCAGAGCTCGCTGTACGTCAGGCGGCGGGACTGCATCTTGGTGCGGATCAACTCCAGAGGACTGATGACTGTCACGGCACCCACTGTAACACACACGGAGAGATTTAGGCCTTTGATGGAGAGGTGCCCCCACGCCCTACTTGTGTTGATCCAGCATAGATGCTATTCATTAGCCCGTCTATGGCTTTTTGGACTGTTTGTTAGCTAGAGATAATCAGGAGCAAAGCTACGTGGACGTTTTAAGAAAAGTCAGGTCGCTTCATCTCAAGGTACCACTGCACAACTGTACTGAAGCAGTGATTCTTTGCCAGGCCACAAGAGGGCGCTAGCCGAGCAGGAGACTTTGAGAAACAAGAGACTCAACTATTAACTTGTAACTAAAAAAATTTAATTTATATCACAGACTTTTTCCGGTCGCGGCTACGTCCAATACATAACCCCCACTAACTAAACTAAAGACAAAATGGCTGCTTATGCTTCAAACACAACACACTTAGTCACGCTGCATCTAATTTTTTTCCATGTGTGTTTTGCAGGCTCACATCGGGCAAGACCCCCAGCCAGGAGTGGAATGTGTTCGCCGTGGAAACCCATGCGAACACGCAGGAAGTCCCGCAGCTGATCGTAGCAGGTGAAGTAGATGACGGTGGCGGGCACGGCCATGACGCTGCAATCATACGCCTTTTAGACACGTTTGTGTTGTTTTTGCAAGACTGCGAGGCAAATTACTGACAGTGTGGGTGGGAGGCCGCTCCACAACGATTTGAGTCCTTCATGTCGGGAGATTTTCACAAAAGCATCCTGCCCCGCAAAGAACAGGATGAGTTACTCACAAACGTTTTGCTCTCGGTTCTTATACACCGCTTTTGGGAAAGGCCGCAGCTTTTTTGCGCCGCCGGGGCTCACCGGCCATTTGTCACCGTTTTCCTATCTGCCATGAACTCACCAGGGTTCCGCTGAAATGCGTTTGCGGCTTGTACCAGTTGGTGCAGTTGCTTCTGTTCTGACACACGTAGATGTGGTCCATCAAGCCGTTGCAATAGAGGAAGCATCTCCCTGGGCCAAAAGAGAGAGAAAAACAGAGCGTCATGACCTTTGACCTTGGAAGGACGTCTAGAAACAAAATAGCCTGAAGCTCAGCGTTAGGGGATGAGGGTTAGGGTTGTTTAAACGCACACACACGCACGCACGTGTTATGATGGGAGCAAGGCCGCACTGAGAAGAGCACAAATGTAGAGAGGTGTGTGCGTGCAGCGGGTTAGGGTCCAGTACTCACACTTGGAGGGGTGGGTGACAGCAGCCCAGGAAGCAGCATCGCGAGTTAAAGCTTAGGAAAGAAAGCAGAAGCAAAAGGAGCGTCTGGATGTTAAAAATTGCTCAAACGTCATCCACCTGGCCGACAGCGTATGTTATGTGAGCGTGACCACGTCAACACCACAGAAGAAGTCGGGAAGTGGCTACCTTGATGGAGGGGGCTCTGCTGGGCCTGCAGCCTGATCTTCACCACATCCAGAGGCGTGACTGCAAACGGTTTTGAAAGAATGAGCAAGGACCCTCCAATGGTCATCCGTCACCCAAATTCGGCCAATGTTACCTTGACTTACGAGTTTTGGTCATTCCAATACCAAGCTCGTGACGCAATTTACAATGTGAGATTCGGCTTGATCGATTCATTAGATTTTGGGGGGGCACCCATGCTCTATTACTTGGTGAAAAACTCTTATATCACTGTTGTTGTGGTCAAAGCCTAAAAGTAACTACAAAAAGATATAAACCGAAGTTTGGGGGCACTCGTAAGTCAAGGTACAAATCTCCAAGTTTCTCTCTCTCTCTCTCTCTCTCTCTCAAATCTCTCACCCAAAACGGACGTGAGGAGGGCTCCAGTGCCAGAGGCCAGCATCTGCTGCACTGGAGAAATGGCGGCCGACGTGCCACCGGTGGCCCGTTCCGCCATCGTGCCCACCTGTTGCCCTAAACACAGAACAGTGAACGCCACAAAGGCGTTTACTGACCCTCTCCGCCAGGCGCCGGCGTGACCGCGTGCCTCCACACCTGCTAGTTGTGTGAGTGAAGCCGTGCAGTGGCTTGTGTTGGTTGTTGTGTTTTTTTATTTTTTATTTTATCGTTACGTTAATAACGTCCCATCAAATACTGGCTTATTAGGCTAAAGACATGGTAGTTATGTTTCACGTTAATGCAAGAAAATGTGAGTCAGGCACACACAAAAGCGTTTTGCTAGGCGGAGTTGCTAATTGGGCCTCTGGCGATAGCTTATCAATGCGTTGCATAAGTCAAATATCGTTATGCAGCCACAGGCAGGCTTGCAAAGTACACACCACTTCAACTGGCGTCACATTAGAGCAGGCGAGTCGGGGGTTATTAATCAAATGTGCTCAATTATCCTAAATTCATTCATTTAGCTGCTAATCTATTTTTTTTCTTTGCAATAGCAAACATCTATTTTTGTAACAAATTTACGACCCAAAGTATGTCCTGCCAAGCCAAGATTGATTTTTCTTTGGTTGCGTTGACTCACAGATAAAACTAACGTGAAAAAATAGTATTAGAGGTAGCGAAAAACAGGAGGCCATGTTCCCAAAAAGATATGTCAAGATTATTATTTTTTTGTCACTTAACCATATCATGTCTTTAAATGCTGATGCAACTTAATGCAAAAAGTAAACACCGTTTTCAACGATTCCATTATTCTTTGTTAACCAGACAAGCAAATGGGATAGCAGACCAAAAAAGTAGTATTTATTTCAATACCATATTGTCTAGCATTTCTTCACACATGAATTACTGGTTGAGCAGGCATCTACTTTAGGGGGAACAAAGTACGAAGTAAATAAATACCTTTTGTTGCAAAACGTTAATGTTATTGAAAAACGCAAAAGGCTCCCATTGGTAGAAGTCGAATGCAGGGTCACTTTCACCCATGACACAATGCACCGCGTCTCATATTAAACTCCATGACAATACTGACTTCATTTAGATCACATTTAATTTTAAAGGGAAAAGTGTGGCATGGGAGATTACTTAGATGGAAGTCCAAAGAGAGCAACATAGGCGTTTTGATGAGATTGCAAAGCGAACATTGTGTACTATCCACTGGGCTGTCATCGTGGCTTGCTCATTATCACGTTTCTTTTAAAAATGTTATTACAAGTAGGTAGGTGGTATTACATAGTCTTACGATAAACACAGGCAACAGAATATTCTGAATGAACAGCATTTCGAGCTAGCATGTCACTCAGCAACTCTCATGCGTCGTAAGCTAGCCAGCTAGCCAGTTAGCATCCACGTTGTTTCTACTCACCTTTACTGTAAATGTAGGTTTATGACACTTCGCCAAACACCTTCCCCCATGCTCCTGAAGATGTTTTCAGCAGTCCTGCACGACTATCGTTAACTGTCTTCGTCCATAGTGTTAAGACATTCAAACGTGTATTTGGCGAGGGGCGTTCATCGATGCAGTGAATGTCAGCTTCGCAGATATACAAAGTGTTGTGCGCGAGTAGTCGTTTTGCGTGAGGAGGAAGCGGGTCGGTCCATGTAATATACACGTCAGCGCTAAAATGGCCGCATTCTCCACGTCGCTCTGTCGCCTCCGAAAGGAGCAAGGACGCACTGCAAGTTGCAGCATGTAAACAAATCAAGGTGAAGCTCATAGTCGAGACCAGGAAAACACATGTTGGACCGTCGAAACCAGAACATTTGAAGCTACTGGAATTTCACTGACTGACCTATTGGAAGAGTTAGTCAAATATAACAATGTCACGCTACCAAATTGTTTAAAAATACTGAATAACAAAGACATGTAGTGCATGTGTACATTTTGTTTTACAAAATTTTAAACAGTTTAAACACAATTATATTTGTATTTTTTATGAATTATGTTTCCATAAATAGTTTTTTAAATGCACAATACTTGTAACCACACGCAAGCATGCCTCCCACTCAAAAATCTGTATTTTAAAGAACAAAGCAGCCTGATACAGTTGAAGTATCTATTTCGCAACTAAAGAAAAAAGGAAACCACATGGGCATGCGCTATTACAGTTAATGGGCGTGTTTAACTAGCACTTTGTACAGTCAGAACCACTCTACACTACGCCGCTTCACTCGCAAGCCATTTATAGTTCAACGTCAAGGTGAGAGCTGCATTCATTCACTTTTTTTTAAACCCCAGGCCTGAGCACTTGCCTGGAGTGAATATGATTTTATTGAAATAAGTTATTACTTTGATTATGCAACACGATTTCAGATGCCGAGCCTGGCTGTGTTGTGCTGGGTCATGCTGCTTCTGCTTGAGGGTCCGCTTGGTGGGACGTGTCAAGAGGGTCACCGACCCACCGGCAGCTTTCAGTGCAGCCCCTCTGTCCAGGTGATAGCACACGTTACCAGTTACCACGCAAAGCAAAGCCCGCCCGAAGAGCACCGCAGTCAAAAGGAACCAAATGTGCTCAAAGGTTGAGTGTCACTTATGTTAAATAACATGCAAAGTTTCTTCATGTTGGAGTGAGGACATTAAGAGAAATGGAGACAAAAAGTTGAAGGTTGGAAATGTTAGCAAGGCTTCTGCTGCAAAGATAAAGTGAAATACACTTATGGTAGTGGTTGAAAGTTTCAGTTGTTGAAATGTTACGTTTGACACATTTCTCACATGTGTCAAAGAAAAGTTCAATTTAGCATGAAACCGCTCAGTCCTGATCGTATACAGTAGGATGATGAATTATGATACATTCAATACAGTTAAATTGTAAAAGCGTGGAATTACTCAAATCTAAATGCAGTATAGTCCCATTTTGATCAAGGATCTGAGTGAACCGAATTCTTCCTACAGGAACTGGCCTGCGCTGATGGGAAGCGTTGTTGTCGGGAGGGTCACCGCTGCAGTGCCGACAGCCTGTGGTGCTTCAAACCGGGTTCGTTTTTATTCCTCCTCTTGACTTTTAACACACTTTTGCTGAAAGTTTACTTCATCTTGATGTTGTTTCTTGCACAGAGTCGGTGGTGCTGTGCAGCGACAAGGTTTCCGAGTGCCCCAACGGCAGCACTTGTTGCGAGACCCCGCAAGGCACTTGGGGATGCTGCCCCCTGTCAAAGGTACAAAAAGGTGAAGGGGGGGGGTTGTCCGTGTCCTGAGTGTGCGTTCATGCTGTCCAAACAGGCCGTGTGCTGTGAAGACAAAGTGCACTGTTGCCCGGCGGGGAGCTTGTGTGACGTGCAACGCTCCGTCTGCGTCTCCCCTGAGAACGGCGAGGACACGCCGATGTGGGACAAGTTTCCTGCCAGGAGGAGAGCCAACTGGGAGAACCGGCAAGGTCAGTAAGCCCTTCACACACACCCCGAGGGGACTTCCGCATTCAGAAGAGCAATTGTGTCAGCGTGGAGCAACCGTTGACAATGCTCGCGCGTGATTAAAAGCTGAGAGGGGAAGTGTGGTGATGAGACGTTGAAGTGATAGCATCGCGCACGGTCTGCCAAGTTTTGTCGTCGCGTGCAGATTAGGGAGTTTAATTGAAAGTCGAGGCATTTTTTGTGCTTTGACCCGCAAAAAGCTCTGAAACCTCTGAAGATCCTCTGTGGTGAATATGAAATGTTTATGTTGATTCGGTGCGTGTTCTAACGCAGTGAACCACATCCAGACTTAATGTCAAAACAAAAAGATGCGTCCCATTGAGGCGGGTGTGTTGAGGCAAGTTACCACACATTGCTTGTTGTCATTCTGGTCTTACGGGTCATAGTTTTTTTTTGGTGAACGTGTTTTTCAATTCAGTCCTTTGTGCTCTTTTTGCAGCCAATATCGTCCCTTGTGACGACAAAGTCCACTGCAGAGATGGCACCACTTGTTGTAAAAACACACAAGGTCTATGGTCCTGCTGTCCTCTACCAGAGGTAACATCGTGTCTGCAAATTGAATTTTTTTCAACTGTTGCATGTTGACTTTATTTTCTCTGCTTTGTGGATTCTCTTCCCAGGCGGTTTGCTGCAGTGATTACCTCCACTGCTGCCCTAAAGGTCACAGGTGCAACATAGCCGCTCAGACGTGCGATCTGGAATGGCGCTCGGTGCCCTGGTTGGAGAAAGAGCCCGCCACGCCCAGGCAGCAGGAAATGGAAGTGAAATGCGACGCCACACACACTTGCGCTGAGAGCTCCACCTGCTGCAAGACCCAAACTGGAGCATGGGGATGCTGCCCTCTCCCTCAGGTGAATAATTGACAGTACACATCTCTTACTTGCGCTTGACTCGAGTCACGTTTTAACCAAATGTTCAGTTTGTTTAAAAGTTTATTCTGGCAACCAATCACAACATTGTTTCTCTCTTCCACCACTATTTAGGTACCCCCTCAAACAACAAATATATAAACCAACTAAGTGACCCACTAGCTATCAGCAATAACAAAGCAATGAGTAACTAAGCATTGCTGCTTGTGAAAACAGAAGCGAGAGTTACGTTCAACTTCAGTTTCACTACCTCTATGACAGGCCGTGTGTTGTCCCGACGGCCACCACTGCTGTCCCACTGACTACACGTGCGACGAGATGCGCAGCAAATGCGTCAAAGGGAACGTGGCGCTCCCGTGGTACCCTCAACTTCCGGCAAGCATCCCTTCGATGGTCCCGCTCCGGACCCTCGTCACCGCCGTAAAGCTGGGATTTGTACAGTGCGACGATGGGAGCCTGTGCGACGACGGGCAGACCTGCTGCAAGATTTCGCCCACGGAATGGGGATGCTGCCCTTTTGCTAATGTACGGTCCTTAGCTTTCCAGAACCGTGGGTGGGGTTAAAATATAATACATTTTAGTCTACATATGATTCAATGTATTTTATTTTAAAATACATTGCATTAAAAAACTACAGCTTAAATATTAGTACATTAAATAATTGGTGAATATAAATAATATATAATAATTAATGTGAATATAATAATATAAAAAAAGGAGTAAAATGAATATTTCTACCTGTAAATCAACCAATGGTTGATTATAAGTACAAATAATATTAAAATATGATAACCAGCCCTGGTTGAAGCTTTCATGAGAGCAAATTTGGAAATTATTTCTCTTTTTCCTCACATGCAGGCGGTGTGTTGCAGTGACATGAAGCACTGCTGTCGGGCCGGCTACAGGTGCACGGCAGGAGGCCAGTGCATCTTGAACGGCGACCTTCCCTGGCTCATGTTGCCCTCTAACACCAACAAAAAGAAACAGTTTGATGAGGTGTGAAACGCTGCCCTTTTGTTTCCTTTTGTACTACATAAAACATACCAATGTGAAAATCCTGTTCACTGATATATTGTGGTAGATGTTCTAATTGTAGTCTCAACAATACATTAAAGATTTAACGTGATTTGAAGCTCAAACTGGCCTACTGTTTGAATTGGCTTTAAATGTGTTACGAACAAACAATTAATCGGAATCAAGCATCTTTGTTGATGACACTGTCCTCTTTTGAGGTCGGAAATGCAATAATCCGAGTGGTCAACGACAAGCCAGGCGTTAGAGGGGATTCATCGAACGATTCGTTTGAACGAATCTTTTGAGTGAACTGATTTTAAAGATTCAGTTCACCTAAAAGAACTGGAATGCACATCACTACGCAACATACACTAGATTTCCGGGTTGGGTAAAAGGCTTCTGCTGTGACGTAGGTTATTTGTTACTTTCGGAGAACCTGTGATTGGCCGACGCGTCTCACACTGACGTATGAGTCAGTCTGCATCAAAATGGCGATACACCTGTCTCTATAACGGTGAACGGCTCTATTTTTGCGCGATTTAGTTCATTATCACGTTCTGAACCGAGAGAGAATTATTATTAGAGGGCGCCTCCGTTCACTATGTCTACGGAGGAGCTTTCAGCCTCGGATAGCGAGGCCGCGCTGGCCGGCTCCGGCGAGCGCTGGGCGCCGGTGGGCGCGGTGGCCAACCCCGAAGAGGAGCGCGCGAGTGGCGGTCAGCCTCGGCGGACAACCTCGGTCGGCGGAGGCGACGTCGACGACGAAATGGCAGGGCGGCTGAGGAAGCTGGAGGAGGAGCAGGAGTTACTCAATTCGTCGCTGCTCGCGCTCACGTCGCACTTTGCCCAGGTGCAGTTCCGACTCAAGCAGATAGTCCACGCGCAGAGCGACGAGAAGGAAAAGATGCTCACCGAGTTGGAGGAGTTCGCCTTCCGGGGATGCCCACATGTGCTCGGCTGCGGGCCCCGGGACCCCCAGCACCTCCACAACACGGTGAGCGGGGAAAAACGCAACATTTCATTTGTTGTCATGCGAGACTTTAGCTTCTTGTGTTTACTTTCTTCGGCTTTAGACACGCCTTTAAGTCGTGTACTAATTAATTAATTAATTTATACATACAAAGCATGTTCTATTTTGTCTCCTAAGATAAACCAATGCTGGCAATGCAATCAAAACACGGATAAATGAATAAATGAGACTTTTGAGCGAAGGGCGTCCATGTCCGTGTCAGCATGACGTCACATGGCAATAAATAACCTCAGACCTAAGCGGCTTTCTGCGTCGCATGCCTTCTTTTTCTCTTCTTCTATCACTATATCTCATCTTGTGGTTTTCAGTCTTTCCTTGCCTGAGAGCACCATCAGGCAGTCTGAATGTCAGTAAAAGAAAATATGCAGATGGCTTTCTTATTTGATGAAGGCTGTTGTGTACTCAGCCAGTGTTTACTTCCTGTTCTTCATGTCTTTGCTACCTTCACACATGCTTCACCAGCAGGAGGACCTGGTGAGTTGTACTACACGTTTGTCTCCATTTTCATTTGAAATTTCCCGTCATTCATTTTTGTATATTTTTTTTATGTTCAAATACACTCAAAATATTTTTGAGGTTGTTGCTTTTTTTTTTTAAATCTCCCTTTACAAAGATAGTAATGCTCACTTTTGACTCTGAGGTATTAATTTATTAAGCATGGTGCCAGAAGTAACTGCACTGCATCGAGCTGTTCCCATAGGAACCTTAACTTGACTGACTACCAGGGGGGAGTATACTACCAATAAATGGACCCACATAAAGAAGAGTTTCACACTTGACTGATCTGCCTGTGACTGTCATTGTCTGTCTACATGCGCTGCGGCACTATTTGTGTTTAAATGCCTGTGGTTTGCGTTCCAGAGCGAACGGGAGAAGCGAGAGCGTCTGGAAGCTCAGCGAGAGAAGCAAAAAGATCTCATCGTCCAGCTCAAGACGCAGCTGGATGACCTGGAGCGCTTTGCCTACCAGGAGGGCAGCTACGACTCGCTGCCTCAGTCGGTTGTCATGGAGCGGCAGAAGGTAAGAACCCGATGGCCACTTGCGCTTCCGACACTCTGATGGAGGCCGAAGTACAAGCCGAAACATGTCAGGTAATGCAACCTAAAATATTTTGTTTGAGATAAAATAACCAGTGAATTGGAGCTGAAGTATTTTAGTATCGAAATGGTAACCTCAGACGAGGCAATTTTGCGATCATGGAACCTGCGTTCACCAATCAAAATGTACACTATTACTCTCCTAATTGTTTGTAACCCGCCGCCACGATGGTTAGGTCATCATCGACGAGCTGATCAAGAAATTGGACGTCAACCTGAATGAGGACATCGGCAACCTGTCGCCCGAGGAACTGCGGCGGAGAGTGGACACCGCCATCGCGCAGATCGTCAACCCAGCGCGGGTGAAGGAGCAGCTGGTGGAGCAGCTCAAGACGCAGATTAGAGACCTGGAGATGTTCATCAACTTCATTCAGGGTTAGCAGCAGCCTCGCATTCCGTGCGACATTGTGGAGGTTTGAGGGACTAAACACGTTGCTCTCCTCCCAGATGAGGTGGGCAACCCTCTACTGGGCGGCGACGACGACACATGCGGTCAGCAGCCTCTAGCTGCCAAGGCCAGAACCCCCAGGGGGAAGAGGACTGGTGAGTCTGACTGGTACTGCAGGCTTTTCTGGTTCTGTTATTTTCCATTAACGGATTGATATTGGCCGCTTGTCTTCACCAGCGGACCCGGAGCAGGCACGGAAGATGCGTGAGACGGGCCTGCAGCTGATCCAGAAGGCTCTGGCAGTGCTGCAGATCTTCGCCGTTAGCCAGTTCGGCTGCTCCGCCGGCCAGGCTCCGTCGGGCGTGTGGCCGCAGGACTCTGCGCAGCGTGACTACGGTCCTCTGCTCCGCCGTCTGGAGGCAGCTGTGGACAAGGTCCGTGTGCTGGGCTCGCGCCACCAGCCCGGCACGGACCACGTGGTCAACTACACCGGGAACTCCGCTCTGGGACCACGCGACGAGCTGACCACGTGCGTACGCAAGGACTTGGCCTTGGTTCTCAAAGACTTGCTGGCTCACGGTCTGGTGTCGCCGTCGCAGACCGTCAGCCTGGTCCTGGCGCCCATCTCCTGCTTTCTGCCCCACCGGACTGCCGGCCCCCAAACCATACACCCCTGGGAGCTCTTTGTCAAATACTACCACGCCAAAAACGGCAAGGCCTTCGCAGAGTCGCCTGCCCGCCAGCTCTCGCAGTCCTTCAGCCTGCCGGTAGGGGACGGTCCGGTGACCGTTACCCCCAAACAGTCCCTGCTGTGGGCCATCCACACGGTTCTGAAGGAGCACGGGCGCTACAAGCGAGGCCCCGACACGGAGTTCAAGGCACTGGTGTGCATGGCGCTCAACGAGCAGCGGCTGGTGTCGTGGCTCAACCTGCTGTGCAAGGCGGGCACGCTGGTGCACCCGCACTACCTGGCCTGGAGCTACATGGCGCAAACTGGCTTCGAGGGCGCCCTGCGCATCCTGGGCCGCATCAGCCACCTCAAGTTTGACCTGCCCGTCGACCTGGCCGTGCGGCAGCTCAAGAACATCAAGGATGCTTTCTGAGCATACCCGACCGACGCTATCAATGGAGAAGGCCAAATCACAAATCAAACAATTATAAAGTATTATGTGATTAAAATGAGGGATTAAAACGAGGGATCTTAGGTTCTGTACATACATTAACTCGTTTTGAAACTTATCTCTAATTAAGCCAGTCAATCTTTCCTGTCTGAAAATCAAATGCGGCCCTCGAGCACCCACCCCGTGACAGCTTTCTGATTAGCCTCAAAATTCTGCTACTGACAGAGTACAAAAGTATCTCGACCCTCATGGCTGACAATCCACAAATGAGGAGGCACTTGCACAGTGACTGACTTTGCTGCTTTTCTTATTTCATTGAAAAAGAATTAATGTGACATGACTGTAGGTATACCATATTGGTTGTGTCAAGTCTATCTTCTCCTTGAATGTAAACACCGTCGCGGCTGTTAGAGTGCTACCTACACACGTGTCGTATGTTTTAAAGTGCTAACAAGGACACCAGCAACAAGTCAGACCAGAAAAGTAGAAAATGTTTTATATTATTGTTATTCTATATTCTATATTGTTACTTATGCATCGAGATGTATTCATTTATTGGACCATATCAGCATACTTGTAAAAGCAGCTGTGGAGTGGGAGAAACAGCAATGTGTACATCTTCTGTTAGTTTAGACCAGGGGTGTCAAACTCATTTTTATTTTGCACGCCGCATTGTAGTCATAGCTTCTTTTGGAGGGCCATTATGACTGTCAACCCAAATAAATGTACAGTGCCTTGCGAAAGTATTCGGCCCCCTTGAACCTTTCAACATATTGCCACATTTCAGACTTCAAACATAAAGATATAAAATGTTATTTTTTTGTCAATAATCAACAAAAAATGAAGTGAAACAAAATTCATTGGCTAATTTAAACTTTAACAAATAAAAAACTGAAATATGTAGACCAGGGGTGGCCAACCAGTCAGAGACTAAGACTGAGCCATATTATACACATGAGCACACACGAACCTTTTTTTTTTAAATTACGGTATTCTGATTTCACAGATAGGAAATGACCAAATGGTCATGTGACAAGTTCCCGCCTTTCCGGGCAGTATAAAACATGCTGACCTGGAGAAGGAAGCTGTTGTTTTATCTGCTGCCGTGCCTCGTGCATTGGCCGCCATTAAACAACCCACGATCTTGCCAATAAAGAAACAACTCTATACTCCACATCTTCTGTGTTCCTGGCTCAACTTCGGACATTCCCGCACAACACGCAACAGTTGTCACTTGTTTTTGTACGTTCTTTTGTGCGGTTTTTAGTTTGTAAAGACTTCTAGCTTGTATTTTTGATTTTAGCAGATGCACTGATCGGTTGGCACTTTTAAATTTCGTTGTACGTGACGATGACAATAAAGATCGCTTCTATTCTATTCTATTCTATTGGTGCGAGTATGTTCAAAGGTTTTGGCTTGACTTTCAACAATGGGCTTGTTCAAAAGGGTTCTCTTTGTTACTCTTAAATATGGCTTTTTTCATAATGGTAAATTTGATTATTTTATTAATGATATTATTTTGTTGGCCAAACGATATACAGTCAAACCTCGGTTTTTGAACGTTCCGGTTCTCGAATAAATCGGAATTCGAATAAAAAATTCGAGATTTTTTTGCTTCGGTTGTCGAACAAAATTCGGAGGTTGAACCTCGCGAAATGAGCCGGGAGGACCTGAAAAAACCCGACCGCGCAACCCGGATGCCGACTGGCTCCGTTATTATTGTATTTTCGTTACTTTGAGGATTGTATTAAGCCCTAATCATGCCTCCAAAGAAAGTAAGTGAGAGCACTAAAGCTAGAGGCGTAGCCAGGAATTTTTCTAGTAGGGGCGCGCGCCCACAGGAAAAAAAATCGAACATCACCCACGCCGTTCGCTGATCGCTAAAACAACATCCGAGTCCGGGAGGCAAACGGTGAATGGATAACATCACGCACATAGAATAGCGCAAGCACATTCGCGCAAGACCGAAAGAAAAAAAACGGCATGAAAATGAAGAATCGAAAAAGCTCGATTTTTTTCAACGGGGGCGCAGGGAGTCCTAACCCGGGCGTCGTCCCGGCTTCGCTACACCTCTGACTAAAGCCATCCTAAAACATAAAGACGCTCTTGAAGCAATGCGACAGTGAGCACCCGGCGCGCCGCGGTTGCACAATCGGACCAAATTGAGGTCCCTGCCCACTGAGGTCCACTTAAATTTTGGAAAGCACATCAGGACTTTAAAAATACTTTCTAAATTTCAGCGACGGCTCTGTCACAATAATGCAACCAGCGCAGTGCAGTCGCGTGGTCGGCAACGCGCCTCGGTTGCGCGTTCGGCGGCGCGCTGCAGTTGCGCGATCGGACAAAAATGCGCAAATAAAAAAATGCTTAAAAAAGGCGGGTTTTTTGTCCTGGAACGGATTAAAAACGTTTCCATTATTTGTAATGGGAAAAATAGATTCGGAATTCGACCAATTTGCTTCTCAAACCCCCTTCTGGATTGTGGTCGAAAACCGAGGCTCCACTGTATACATAAATGTCACTTCTTTAAAACAAAAACAAACATTCTTCATTGGAAGAGTGATTTGAAATCCTACGACAATTCGTTAAAACTCATCATCACCAACAATGCTGTAAAACTGACCTCATTTATTGAAATGCTGTTTCTGTAAGATGTTTGCTCTGGTAGATGGAGTCGCCCTGTAATGTGTTTTTTTGTTTGTTGTTGTTGTTTTCTGGTATTGTGGATGTCTTATTTTGTTTTTGTCTACTTGTGGTTGTTGATGTTATTAAAACTTATGTGTTTGTGCTTGAATAAAAGTTTGAACTTGGAAAACACAACTGTTAACTGTCAGCACACTGTTTTCCGACAAACCAACTGCTTTACGGCAGTAACGTCACCCCTTGTACCGTGACTTAAGGTCACATACTAGAGTAACATATATAAATAGAACAATAGATAATTGTGTAACATATAAACGGAACAATTTAAGCATAAAATACAGCCAAAGCGTCTTACAATTGGCCACGGAAAAAGCACCTAATTTATTTCCGGAAGTGACGTTTCCACGTGCGGGTCAAGGTTCGTAAAAACCTCCACCACTTCCTTTCCTACCAGCGGAGGCCGTCGAAACGCTTTCAGTGAGTCTGTTTTATTGGGACAATCTTTAAACATCGCATCCCGTTTGGTGCATTAAAATACTTTATTGTGCTGGACATTACGTAGACTCTCTACTGCACCTAACACGATTGATATGTTCGCAAATCCACGTCTGCTTTTTCGTTCAAATGAGCGTTTACGACTGCGCTTAGATTCAGCGGCGTTGATTCCATCATGGCAGCCTTCCTGTTACCATGTTTATGCTGCTTGACACTGCTTGCTTGCCAATAAATATATACCTTTTTACTTGGACCAGATAGAAAACGTGTTATTTTCATTTTTACGAAGTTAACGTCGCACGGGGTCTCATGTTTGTACTTGTTAGCCACACGATAGCTAGCACCAATTTAACCATAAGCGACGTATATTTTACGCGCAGTTCCTTGTTCCTTCCTTCTACTCGATTACGTGTTATAATGATGCGGCGATGCCTCGCTGATGTCTTATTGTCCACCGTGCAGAAATGGGCAAGTTCATGAAACCTGGCAAGGTGGTCATGGTCCTGGCTGGACGCTACGCCGGCCGCAAAGCTGTCATTGTTAAGGTAAAGACACACACAAGTTCTAAAACGACCACCAACTTCATGTCAAGGAAGAAGCTCGTTGTAAATTGCTCAACGTAGCTCCCGTAAAACCACTGAAATAAAGACTACTTACCATTTGAATTAGTAGCAGAAAGATGCTTTCTGAGCCACAACATTGCAGAAATGTTTCAGCATCGTGCTGACGTACATTGGTTTTAAAGGTCAAATATGCATATTCTTTTTACTTGTGTAAAAAGACTTGCAGCACTGCATCTTACAAGATTGTGGAGCTCTTCTTTGTGAGCATTTGTCTCATACTGCCACCATATGGCTGAGGTGCACACCATAACAAATACAACTTTTATTGCAAGGCTCAAAATGTAATTCCATTTTAAAAGTTTCTTACATGAAGCGTTTCTCCATCTTGTGTGAATCAGAATATCGACGACGGCACGGCCGACCGGCCTTACAGCCATGCCCTGGTGGCCGGCATTGACCGCTACCCCCGCAAGGTGACTGCCACTATGGGCAAGAAGAAGCTGGCTAAGAGGTCCAAGATCAAGGCTTTCGTTAAGGTCTTCAATTATAACCACCTCATGCCCACCAGGTTAGTGCTCTGGCTGCACCTTTGGTCAGCCTGCTTGGGAAAACACTTTGCATTTGGAGGTTTAAAATGTTTTTGTTGTATAGATACTCCGTGGACATCCCCCTGGACAAAACTGTCGTCAATAAGGACGTCTTCAGGGATCCTGGGCTAAAGCGCAAAGCCAGACGAGAAGCAAAAATGAAGTTTGAAGAGAGGTGAGCTTCCTTTTCCGGAAAGTTCTAACCTGTTAAGTTCACCTTGGTGTCATCTTGATTGGGTCCACTGCTTTTTTGCAGGTACAAGACAGGCAAGAACAAGTGGTTTTTCCAGAAGCTCAGGTTCTAAAATTCTGTCAATTCACTAATAAAACTGTTAAAAAAAATAGTTTGTTAGCCTTTTGTGATTGACCAAGAGTTGTAGAAGTATTTTTTGTGTTTGTACTTTTAGTTTTAAGCCATTTCAATTATATCACAATTTGATTTTGTTTGATATTGGAGCCACAATTGTTAAAAAAATTAAAAAGTACAAATATTTTATACTGGTAATTGTACTGAATAGTTTTTAAAAATTCTCCAAAGTATATTAAAAGGTCAATCATTTTACATATTTAACATTTTGTTTTATAGTAAGTTGTTTTGCAAATAATGGCTCGTTGGTCCATTTTCAAAGTAAGAGCAGACTGACTGGACTTGAATGCGCTTTAATGTAAAAATAACGCAGACTAAACAAAGAGCACATCAAAAGAACAGTGAAAGGGCTGATTACTGAGCGGAAGACGCGCTGACCTGCCAAACGGCAGTCAGCAGGCACTTGACGAGAGTACGTGGAAGACAGACTAAACTAATGACACTGAATTGTGCGGACCAAAAATTTATCATTTAAAAACATCCAAAAAAACAAACAACACAAAACAGTGCAGACGGCCAACATCTGTTCGCACCAATCTCCATTTTGGGCCTTTTAGTGCACGGCGGCTCGTCCCAGCCGACTGGGAGTGCAAAGTGGCCACTTTCGTCCACAGCAACCGTTTCAAAGCACTGCAATGCAGCCCAGCACTCGCGTCCAGAAGAGCTGCAACTTTGTGCTATGGTTGTATTAGTCTATTTAGAAAGTGGAACCGTGGTGTTGCATCTTGTTCATATTGCTCCTAAGTCTCATCTCTACGGAGTGGCAGGAGTGCATTAGTGGTTTGAGAGATGGGAGGAAAGAGAGAGAAGGGGGGGTGGTCCAAACTGCTGATGCTACAACCTTGTGCAAACCATTTAAGACACCAAAGGCGCCCAGTCGCTGCACTTGCGTCCGTACTGTGAAAAGACGCAAAGGATTTCATCTCATAATTGTCATTAAAACAACTTAGACTTGGCAGCCATATTGTTTGTGGAAGCACACCAGTGAGGTCACGCTTGTGCCGTGGCACTCACCTGAATATCGGTGAGCTCTTTGTAAAACCTCTGAGCCAGGTCGGGTCCGTTCTGCATGGTTGGGATCTGGTATGTCTGAGAAGGTAGGAAGGAGAGTCATGGATTTGTTTGGACACAAGGGGGCGCTCACCACCACCACCACCAAAAATCAAACAAGCACACCTGGCCCTTGTAGAGGAGGCTGCCGACTGGACACACCACGCAGGCGGTGCCGGCGCCAAACACCTCCAGAACACGGCCGGCGTCCACCGCGTCCAGCAGCTCCTTCATGCCCATTGTGCGCTCCGTCACTTTGAACTCGCCCTATGCACAAACAATTTTTCCAACCAAAACATTTGAAGGAAGCAATATGAGGAAAAACTGACCCAGTTTCTGGCCAGGTCCAGCAGAGACTGCCTGGTGACTCCGGGAAGGATGATGCCGTCCAAGGGCGGAGTCACTAACTCTTTCTCTACAATACAGAAACCCAGACGGATCGGTCCAGAAGGAACTGAATCGAGTTTATGTAACATGGCTTGTGTCAACGCTTTGCAATATTGCTGTCGGCTCATTGTACCTCCATTGTGATCATTCCAGTAGATGAAAAGGTTCATGGTCCCGACCTCGGTGATCTCCTCGTTGTCGCCGTACAGCCACAAAACTTGCTGGCAGCCGCGCTCAACTGCCTCATTCTGGACCGCGATGGTTGGGCCGTAGTTTCTGCGAGAGACGCGTCGGTGGCACGAAAAAACCCCCATCATGGCTCAATGTCGACTTATCAAAAATTGTGTCAACTTTGGGTATTTAAGAGTCTGGTACTGTCGTTTAGAGCTTTTCCGTCGAGGCGACTCACCCTCCCATCTTGTAGGCGCCGACTCCTCCCTGCCAGGCGCGCACGAAGGACGGGTCAGCCAGCAACGAGACGGGGTTGAAGGAACCCGTGGCGAAGTACGGCCCCACCGGGCCCACGATCACAAACAGCAGCGCCTGGCTGGGTCGAGTCACGCCCAGCGACGGCTGACAGATGGACCGACGGTGAAGATCTCAGATCCCGACACATGCAAAAATTGACGCGAGATGAGATGTGCCTCACCTCTGTGCCAATGAAGGTGGGCCGGATGTAGAGGCTGGCGTCCTGAGAGTAGGGAACCCACTCCTGGTCCAACTCCACCAGCTTCTTGATGCACTCCAGCAGTTCACCTTTGTCAAATGTCTGCAAAACAAAACAAGCGCCATCAAAAAATATCGATGACGACGACCAAAGGAGCGCTTTGGTGCCGGCTCGGAACTCACGGGCAGGCAGCTGCGCTGGGCGCTGCGGTGCATGCGCTCCATGTTGAGCATCGGCCGGAAGAGGCGCACGCGGTTGTCCACGCCACGAAACGCCTTCATGCCTTCAAACAGCTGACAAGCAGCACCACCACAACGACACAAGAACGTAAATAAATGCAACACATTCTATTACATTTAGGGTGAATCTCATCTATTTTTACATTGTTTGAATAATGTAACCTTTTTTTCAAGCGTACTCTTGAGGTCTTCTTTTTAATTGTATAAAAAAAATTGCTTTAGCTACGTGTAGTATAACACAACTGACCTCGATGGAGTAATGCAGAGCGGAGGTGGCTGGATGCAGCGAAAGGTTCTGGAAAGGCTTGATGCGAGGCGCATCCCAGCCGCCGTCAGCCGACCATGAGACGGTCAGCATGTGGTCCGAGAACTGCTTCCCGAACACCAACGTGGACGGGTCGGGCTTGACCGCGCCTTTGGGGTTGCGCTCCACGATCAGGTCAGCGGCCTGCGGCGGCGCCGCCGTGGCCCAGACCACAAGCACAGTGATTGATTGCGACACGGCCATGCTCGCTTCATTTGATTTGCCACGATTACGTTGCATGAGCGAGACAAGTAGAAGGGACACGCTCCAAACGCAACCACATCCAAGTAGCAAAAAAATGCAATACTTTCTTTTACATACTTTTGTCCAAGAATTAAAACAAATCTGAAAAGAGTTTTTTCCCTCAAAACATCCAACTTTATGATCACTGATTCCACCTTTACACTTGTTTTTTTTTTCCCCTAATGTGGCCCTTCTACCATTTTAGCCATTTAAAAGATGAGCATCAATTAGCACGAATTAAACGAGAGAGGAGAGAGCATGAGGAAAAGCAGAACATCGGATTAAAAGGGGAGACACGTGAAAGGTTCCCATGATGCTTTGCGGCCCCTTACCTTAAAGGAGCTGGCGAGGCGGCGCGGCGTCAAGGCCAAAGGAAGAGTCAGACACAATCTCCCGTGGACCACCTGAGCGACAGGTCAGCAGAGGTGAGGCAGCTTGTTGCGTGCGCATCTAATTGGTGGGTGTGCGGTGCTCTTGACCAATCCGATCGCGGTGGCACACTGCTATAAATAGAAACCTGGCACACTTCCCAGTGGATCGGAGTGTGTGATCACTTGACTTGACTTGTTTACTTAAATAAAATAATAAGTGTATGAGCCCAATTACTTGCATTTGAGTATTTTGAGTCTTGATACTCGATCATAAATTTCTGCATTACAATTTTGATGAAAACATGTTTGTTTTCGTGAAATATTGTAAAACAATTTTTTAATCAAGCACAGACTACACTTTACTCAAATACATTTCCTCTACAAATTCACATTACTTTGGAGAAAAAAACTTGTACTGTTATAAGAATAGAGCAATTATTAAAGGAATTTTTATTTTTACAACAAAGAGGAATTTTGTGGCTATGACATGTAATTTTACAAGAAAAAGTTGTAGTTTTCCAAGATAAAAAGAAATCTAAAGAGTTAAATAATTGTAGCACAATTGTACAAGTCACATCGATTGAAAAAATACAAATGTGCAAGTTTTTTCAGTGACCAAAGTGTTTTTTTGTTTCTATTTTGAAAGTTGGCCGTCAATTTTATTCACGCTTCAAAATCAAAATATAACAATTGCGTTTATCAAAAATTTGAATTAATCACATCTACGGTTCATGCATAAAATTCATATCTAATATTAATACGCGCAATAAAGCATTTTATGTAATCTATGAACGTGTCAGACTTGTTCCCAACCACAGTCTGTCGGTGTATGATGCAACTTTTTATTAGCGTTGCCTATTACTGTGGGCAATGACGTCATGGCACGCCGAATCAAACAATGAACCGTGACTATTTGTGCACGATCTTTTGTTAATGTAATCGAGTCTTCTTTTTTGAGCTTTTGGACAGAAACGCAAAAATCCCCACGTTTACAAGTGGGATTCCGTCCGATGTCCCTTTTTGTTTTATAGGTCGGCGGTGCTCTTGCGGGACACAGTAGCTCCAGTGAGGCAATTGGAACGCCATAATATCGCCTTTCATCTTGGTTATCTTTATTTGCTCGCTATCCGTGCGCTTGGAGTGAAGCATTAACCCAAGAAGGTCAACAGATCACGACATTGCTCGCCTTTGGACTCACCGATCGGAAAACTGCCATCGCTGCTCTGCTGTGTGCTCACTGACTATTTACTCGTGTGGAAACAAACGCCTATAAGTTCCGTTCTTCAGTGTCACACTTTCGGGTACATTTCATGAAACAAACACTTTATAATATAATTCGATTATTATCCTCTCAAGCTTGGCTTTGAAACGAAACACTTGTAGCGTGAAATTAGATTCGCGGTGTATGTTTTGGGCCAACGACACAAGTTCCATTGCTGAAGCGTGACGAAGGAGTGACTCGAGCGTCACTTTTGATTGGCTGTAGCCTGCCTGAGAACTGGTAGCTGATTGGCTAATGGAGGGGCGGGGTGCTTGGTGTCACATAAAAAGACCTCCATTCGTTTCCCCCTCCAAAATTTAACATTTTATTTAAAAATATTACTGACTGAAAGCATTTTATTGATAATTTGTAAAGTTGAAAGTTTATGTATTGTTAACTGCTCCAAAAAGTTTGAAGCCGTGTTTTTATTTTATTTTTTATTTTAAAATGTGATCAATCCCATCGAGTGTGAAGTTTAAGCTTGAAATGTGTAAGGTAGTTTGTCAAGTGAAATCGTGTATTGTTCCATCATAAATAATAATGGCGCGGACACCGGCAACAGTTCTGCTTGCATGCAAAAGCGACAACATTAGCATTGGCAAGCTCAAACAACATTGGGCGGGACACTTGCCCTCAAACACAAATTTGTTGAAAGAAGTGAAACAGGTTTCAGCTGACAAACTGATACACATCATGTTTTCAAAATTTGCAAACAGGAAGAGCTGACAAAACTTTAATATAAATGTTACTTTTCACGCTCACTCTCACATCAGTGTGTGGGTGTTAAGTGTGGTAATTGAAAACGTCCGGGTGTCATTCATGATGCAATGTTAATGGTTGAACAAGCTGGTAATTTTGGGGGTCTCATTTAACAGAATTTAACAATAATGAAAGGAATTTAAAATAATTATTTTGCATTCTGAATCATTAGTCATATTTGAATCACTTTGTGTGTTATCATTTGCAGTGTGTTTAAGGTCATGTTTTAGGGGTTAATTTTGGGGGTGAGGGGGTCTCCAGGGGCAAAGGAGGCGAAGGGCCAGCAGCGGTGTTGGCCTTTGGAGAAGGTGGCAGATTAAATTTCCGCCTTACAGCATTTCCTGACAAGCGCGGGGGGAGAGAAAGTGAGCGGGCGAGTTAGGGCGTCCCCGTCAAGTGGCCCACACATACGCCGAACGATCGTGGCTTAACACCAGGCACCTCCAACCTCGCGCCATCATATTCACCAAAGGACTACAAAGAGGAGCAGAGTGGACACCATCAGCATATTTGAGGGGATGCTGGACCCCCCGAAGACGGACGGGGGAGCCTGAGCAGACGGCGACGCTCATGGGGGCGACGCTCGCTGATTGAATCCACAGGAATCACCAAGGTAAGACTCATTTCCTGAAATTTAGAGAAACAATTCTCAAACGAGGGTTTCCAGGGTGAGTCACAGTTTGGATCCACAAAATAATTAGCCATAAATGATGTCGTGTCATTTTACAGTGGCCTGGTGACAAAAATGAGTCTGACATGCGACACCCCTGTCTTGGAGGATCAAATAGTTGGATTTTGAGTCTTTCAAAGTACTCTTGTCATGGTTCAAGGTTGAGACATGGCGAGCCCAGAAAAAGACGACAAAAGCAAAGACAGCCCTTCCTCTGAGGGCGAGGACAAGCGGGTCAAAGATGAGCACAACCAGCAGGAGAAGGCGAGCGGAAAGGCAGTGGTGGTGTCCCCTGGTGGTGAAACCAAGCGGGACAAGCGGCGTCCAGCGTGCAGGAGCGGCTGGGGCCTAACTGAGCGTTTGGCCATCAACGTGTCGGGCATGCGTTACGAGACCCAGCTGCGCACTGTGGCCCAGTTCCCCAAGTCCCTACTGGGTGACCCCCGTAAGCGGCTGCGCTACTTTGACCCTGTGCGAAACGAGCTCTTCCTCGACCGCAGTCGGGTGTGCTTTGAGGCCATACTGTACTTTTACCAGTCGGGCGGCAGACTGCGGCGGCCGGCCAACGTGCCACTGGACGTGTTCCTCGAGGAGCTGCGCTTCTACCAGCTGGGCGAAGACATCCTGGACCGTTTTAAGGAGGATGAGGGCTTCCCCAAGGAGGAGGAGCGAGCTCTGCCCAGCGGGGATCTGCGCCGCCGCCTTTGGATGCTCTTCGAGTACCCCGAGTCATCCAGCGCGGCCCGCATCATCGCCATTGTTAGCGTCCTGGTCATCATCATCTCCATCCTCATCTTCTGCCTGGAAACGCTGCCTGAGTTCAAGAACGAGAAAGAGCAGAGGGAGGTACGTGGCATTCACAATTCAAGTTCCTCAATTCTCCCAAACTGTTCTCGGATGAACTTGCTCAGCTCACGCTTTGTTAACTAAAATGCAAAAGTTAGATGTCCCGATTTTATCAAGTAAAATGATCCCTGAATACATATTTATTCATCTTTGGATCTCCCAACATTGCTTCTTGTTGTGGTAGACTTTGACCCATTGTCCAAAATTGTCTAAGTTCGATTCATGTGAAAGACTCGGCATTGTTGGTAACATTGTTGAACTCGATTCCGAGAAGAGAGAGAAGGAAAGGAAAATGAGGGAAAGATCTTCCCTTGAGTATCCAAGAAGCAGACTAAACAAGACCTGATAGCAGTCAGGATGGGAGAGCACATTTAGATGGAGACGATATTCCAGAAGTCGAGGTAGAGCCAAGTGCATCGAGTCGAGGAAAGCAGATGAGGTGCTCTCGGGTTACCGCTCAGAGATATAGAGCTCCAAATATAGATGAAGGATAAGCCATCCAGATATGATTCTGTTTATTAATAAACTAGAAAACAGCATGACGATGACATGATGGTCACCAAAGCAAACCAGGCTAGGGCAAAGGGGATTTTGATTTGGATTAGGGTCAAGCCTTCAATTATGTTTGGGCTATGGGTGAAGAATTTGAGTTGGATAAATAAGATTGGCATTCATGGTTAGGACTTGGTTTTAGGGTCCTAATTTGGTTCGGTTTAGGCTTTTGGATCATAAATTTAAGAATTCAGGATTTGACTAGGATTTGGGCTTTGGTTAGGGTTTGAATCAGGTCTGGAGTTTGCAAGACAGAGATGAACTCTGTGCCATTAGTGTTCAACCAGCTTGCACTTAAACCATATGAAATAGCTCACAGTCACAAGGGGGCAGGATTGGACTCTGTCTACGGTTTCGGTGAAATGACGACGAGCAACCGCACGGCATGTCGTGGTACAGCCAAGTCTGATTAAATCGCACGTGTCAAAGGCCAGGCCAGGCCAGGCCAGGCCAGGCCAGGCCAGGCCAGGCCAGGCCAGGCCAGGCCAAGCCGGATATTGTTGACATTATCCCATTGTCAAACGTGAAGATGGATGTGGATAAAAGAAAACGAAGGCCAGACAGTCAGGACACAAGTTGAGCACTGTGACGCTAACCACAAAACTGCAAGCGTAACTTGAGTCATCTTGTTAGAGCCAAGCCCAGTCAAGTCGCCCACTTCCCAGAAAATGAGCTAGTGTTGGTGCGAAACTCAAGTCCAACTTTTTAAATATAGACCCAGAAATTAAAAATGAACCCGCAACAAGTGAAAGCGGAGGAGCGCTACACGTCAACGTCGAATTGGCCTACAGTGCAAAGGAAACTCATCCACTTTTGGTTTGTCTTATGCGATCGTTTCGATAATTTGCAAATTGCTTGAAACTCGGACGCTTACAGATTGAGACTCGCTTAGGACTCGGCCCTACTTCTGAAACCGGTCGTTGTCTTCCAGAGGTTCAGCAGCGTTCTTCACACGGCCGTCGGCAACGAGACGCTCTCCACCTCGGCGGTCTTCACCCCCTTCCAGGACCCCTTCTTCATCGTGGAGACCATCTGCATCTGCTGGTTCTCTTTCGAGCTGGTTATGCGCTTCAGCTGCTCACCCAGCAAGATGCACTTCTTCAAGGACGTCATGAACACCATCGACTTCTTCGCTATCATTCCCTACTTTGTCACGCTGGGCACGGAGCTGGCCAGGGACAAGGGGGCACAGCCCTCGGTGTCACTAGCCCTCATCCGGGTTATCCGGCTTGTGAGGGTCTTCAGGATCTTCAAGTTGTCTCGACACTCCAAAGGTCTTCAGATCCTGGGGCAGACGCTGAAGGCCAGCCTGCGAGAACTGGCCCTGCTCATCTTCTTCCTCTTCATCGGCGTCATCATCTTCTCTAGCGCCGTCTATTTTGCCGAGGTGGACCGCCCGGACACGGCATTCACCAGTATCCCCGAGGCTTTCTGGTGGGCCGTGGTGTCCATGACGACGGTGGGCTACGGCGACATGTACCCAGAGACAGTGGGCGGTAAGCTGGTGGGCTCCATGTGCGCCATCGCTGGCGTACTCACCATTTCCCTGCCTGTGCCCGTCATCGTGTCCAACTTCAGCTATTTCTATCACCGCGAAATGGAGCGGGACGACACCACTGAGTACCAACACGTGTCCACCTCTCTCTGGGAGGGCGACGACGACGACGAGATGGACGAGGCGCCTGAGGACACACGGGAGAGTGTACCACTTTACGGAAGGAACAGTAAATCTGATGGAGATGTTGGCGGGGCGAACATTCTTTTCAGAGAACCTCTGGTCACGCAGGTGTGAAGGAACCACAGAAGCAGCAATAGCAGCAGGATGGAAAATCAAAGGGCGACACGGATAGTGGGCACCTGCAAACAACCACATAAAGACTGACATATTTTACAATTTTTAAGTTTGCAACAAATTTATGCTGTTTGAAATAGTCATTGCAGTCAAGTGACATTCTTGGGCTAGCTGCATGTGTGGCACGTGCTATTCAGCAAAATTCAACCCAAATAAATGTAGGCCCTGGCTAAAGCTATATGAACATTAGAATCTGTTAAAATTCTCATCTGCTCAAAGGTAAAATCTGTTGGCCGGCCACCCTGTCTAGCTAGCACCACAAAACTAATTGCCGCCATTTAAATGAACAAACAAACAAGTGCAAACGATTGCATAATCTTCAGTGTCAATAAATATCTTTGGCTCAAATATGCCAGATGACTTTGTGAGTTGAACAGAATGTGCCACACCACGTATTTGCGTACATATGAATACTTTTATAGCAGAATTTTGAAGGTTACGTTTTACAGAGGTTCAAATAAAAAGAGATATCACTACTTGAAGCTCATGTGCTGCCATTCCACCTCGACATGCAATGGAGCAGGCTGCTTTTCATTTACAAGGCAGTGACATCAACAAACATCAAAAATCCTTCTTGAAATGATCATCATGCTAATGGGCGCCACATGCTTCTTTGATTTGCTTTGTTTTGACGCCGAAAGTCACGATTGGCGTTTCTGGGCCAAAACTTCCATTAAGGAAAACTCATTAGGTACACACGATGAATTGCGCACTTTTGATTGACGCTCATTTAAAAAATCGCTTCCTTCTTGTGGTTGTAAAATACCAGTTGTGTGTCATCTTCTGGTAACCGTAATTAGCAGCTGGAGAGTCACAAATATGAATATTGGATTTCCTTAGATTAAGCCTGTATTTCATATCCCCACACACGTTTATAATTGTCGAATAATTCATCTCTCCGTACATGTGTGTTGTTTTAAGTCGATCGCAACCAGAAGAGAGCGTTTAGTTCTGGAATGTCACAGAGTGTGAAACGCTGCCAACATTTGCGGGGACTCAAATTGGCTTTGATGCTCTCAAAACCCCAAAACTGGGGTGTATACAATTGTGTCGAACAGATTCAAGTACTATTTATAATGTTTTAGTTGTCATATAAATCAAATATGTTTGCCTACGTTGAACTAGACCAACTGCAAGGCACTGACAGAAAACAGCTCTATAGATAAATGAAATCGTTTTCATGGTGTGAAGCGGCGTAATTAGCATGAGCGGCAGCAGAGGTCACTGTTGCGCAGCATCAACAATGTACAGTTCTGACAAAAAAGAGTAAAAAGAGAATGAAGTTATACATGACGTATATGTTTAATATACGTCATATTTAACCCTAACCATCCGACCTATCCATCTACATGCCCAACCACACATGTATCTAACCGACCTAAAAAGTACCATTCCCATAGCATCTGTCTACCATCTAATGACACTCCCATCTGTTTCCATCTGTACCCGTACAAATATTTCCACCTTGCTTCTCCCTCTACCGTCTTTTTTACATCCTGTAAACACACACAACCCCCACTTTGTGTCATTTTCTGTTGCATCTCATCAACGGTGACGTGCTACCTGCCAGATTAGTGCGTCAGAACATCATCAAACCTCCCCTTAGGCCTCACTTGAGGACACACGCAAACAAACACAAGCAAACATCAGGCCTGCAATGCAATCATCCAGCGCTCGTACGCCGATTGGGAAGAATGGGAAGGATTGACTTCTTTCTGGCCATCTGCCGCTCCCTATCTGCCATCCCTCCATCTTCTTTGAGAGGATTAAGTGTGTCGATACTTACATCTTTGTCTCATCAATGGTGTGTGTGTGTGCCAGTGTGTGTCCACTAATGTCTTTGTGATTTTTTTTGTGCATCTTAAACTGTGACATGTGACCCCCTTTTGCATGACGCAAAATCCTCCCACAGAAGGTAAAAAGAAAACAGTGCTCTTAAAGGAACTCTTGGAGGGGCTTTTATTGCGCACGCATGCGCACGCAAAAGACCTGCCACGTTGAGAAAAGAATCCACAAGATAAAATCAGACGAAAAGGTCAAAACACAAAACAACAACAAAGCACAGCAACGCCTGTACGCTTTTCAGCAACAATGAGTCATGAAACGTAAGAAAACCATAAAGAGAAACGGCAAAGAGCTGACAAAATGGAAGGAGGACGCGCCCAGCATTCAAGACCAGTTGAAGGTGACGCAAAACGGGGGACACGGTCTGGCTCCGCCATGTCACTATGTCAACTTAAGGCAACACAAACTGGTAGAGCATAGATGGACAACCTTTTGCCACAGATTGCGTAACGCGACACAACCTTGCCCCAAACGGGACCAAAAACCGCCGCCTGGTGGAAACATGGCTTTCACGAGGTAGCGTTTGGGTTAGAAAATAATGAATCTGAGACAGTGAGAGATGAATGAATTTAATAATTTGAACATCAAATGACAATTGCTTTTGACTGTAACACAAATTGAAACACGCGGACGTTGGCTGTTGTTGTCACGGTAGGTCACACGGTAGGATGGCGTGTCGCCGGTCGTAGGCGGTGTCGTCGCTCTCTTCGCCGTCGCTGGGCTCGCCCAGGACGCGTTCCCGTTCTCGCTCTTCCTCCTCCTCCGTCTCGCTCTCTCTGTACAGTCGGTCGCGGTAGCACTGGGGCAAGGTGGGTAGCTAAAGGACCACAAACACGCCAGGCCAAGGACAATGCTCACTGTCCGATGCTAACATCACACTTTTAGATCATGTTTTCTTGCTAGCTAGCGCCGTACTTAATCTGCCTCCATAACTGCCACCTCTCGACCTTTTCATCAACTAAAATACCTACCAACATCCCCATCCACCTGTCTAGTTGACCATCTATCGACTTTTCTAGCCAACAATCCCAGTACCGACCTAATACCTTATTAGGCCTAATTTACAAGTTCCAAGGCAGATCAACTAAACCACTGCACCAGAACATGCTCGTACCTGGGTGTCGTGGCTGGGCAGGGCACAGTAGCCCGGCTCCGTCCTGCAGAGAAGGCGAGGCGAGTGGGCACGGAAAGGCCGAGGGGAGTGGGAGTGGGAGCACACAGAACGCGGGGAGGGCGAACGGATAGAGCGCGGCGACGGGGAGCGGATAGAACGGGACGGCGAGTAGGTGAGCGAGTGGGACTGGGACAGGACGTGGCTGTGGTGGTTCTGCTTGGGAGGGCGGGGCGAGCGGGGGGGCAGCTCGGGGGGCTTGAGCGGGTTCATCTCGGTCAGAATGGGCGGCGGCGGGATGAAATCCAGTTCCTCCTCCACCGCGAGAATTTGCATTTCGGCCGCGTCTATTTCCTGAAGCTCAGCTTTGGACAAGTAGTCCACGATGCCGGCCCCAAACGAGTCGCCCACAACGTTGATGGAGGTGCGCATCCGGTCGCTGAGCGGCAGAGGGAGTGAGTCATATTTGAGTCTTAACTGGGATAGGCTAGTCCCAATTTACTGCGACGAAAACCAACATTTTTACACTCAAGTTATGGCTGGGTTAGAACTTGTCAAGTCCACTTGAGTGCCCCTGCCGCTGCTGAGCGGACAAACAGTTTCCCCCGCACGAATGCCGGCAAGCCGCCAAATCCCTTTTGACTCACAGCAGCCAGTCGACGGCGATGAGCAGACTGATGTCCTGCGTGGGGAGGCCCACGGCCGTCAGGATCAGCAGCATGGTGACCAATCCGGCACTCGGAATGCTGGCCGCTCCCACGCTGGCCAGGGTGGCCGTCATGCTGGCGTGAGGAAGGACAAGCATGTCAACGACATCGCCGGTACACAGACCACCACCAGTGACTAGTCTTTGGGTCATTTTGTTGTCTTTGTGCCAAGTTTAGGAAGCATCTTCAAGTTGAAGCTACCTGGTCATTCAAAAGCAGAGCGAGCGGCTTGATTTTCACCATTTTGAAGGCTCTGTTTTTCTTTCTTGTCTGTCTGCTGACATATTTGCAGACAACGGCATGCCACATGTGTGAAGATGATAGTCAGCAATGTGTCATGACAGACAATACAGTACTTAGAGGTTGGCGGTCAAGCTGACATTGATTAAATACTTGAACACACACTGGGAATGGTTTGTCGGGGCGACCGCGAGCGCGCCGTCCTTCGCCGAATGTTTGCTGCCCCAACGAGGAATGAACAAGGCAAAGCTCATTGTGCTTTCCCAAGAACTCAGAATGTTTGTGACCTACCGCCACGATGGGGATTTGAACTCGAGCGACATGAAAGCGGGCCGCTTTGAGAAACCCACTTAACTGCAGACAGATGCGGCAAAATGTTGGTCTTATTACACCACGCGAGGTCGACGAACCACAGACAACAAAGCGCTCGTCTGTGAGTGCAAGTCTGCTGGAACGACCAAAACCCTCCGCCGGGAATCGATTATATGCAAATGAGAAACACACACACACACACAAGCGCACGGCATTCAAACTGTGCTCCCCGGATCCCAAGGAAAACAACTAGAGCAACTTTGGCTAATTGAATTTGCCACATTTCGACAGTGCTTGAAATGTGCCAAGGAGGTGACGATATATCGTGACTGCCATAACCTTGTTTTAGAAAACATTTTGAATAAAAATTAGATTTTACGTGACAGCATTGATTGATGTGCCACACAACATAAATGATCAAAACCTTGTATACTCTTGTGGCTTTTTGTTATTATATATTGTAATATAACATTATCATAGTCAAACCCTCTCATTAAAAATGTGCTCTTATGTTTTTAACCAGAAGAGAATTATAAAAGTGATCAACTGAATTCATGTTACTTAAATTAAACGTTTTATTTATTTTAATTGCGTTACAGTTTATTAACGTATTACATATCATTTAAAAAGCCATTAAGCAAAACTTTATACATTTTCCACACTGTCAATTTGAAATAAGGTCCTTTTATATAATAAAGAAATTATGTTTATTTTTAAATCATTGATTAATTAAAATAAATCATTGACAGATCATTAAAATAACGCTGAGTGAGTGTTTTTGAGGCTAACCTGACTGTGATGATCTGGCCGCCGTCCAGCGTGATGTCGTTCATCTGCGCGATAAAGATGGCCGCCACGGCCTCGTAGAGCGCCGTGCCATCCATGTTGATGGTGGCGCCGATGGGCAGCACGAATCGGGTCACACGCTTATCGATCTTCAGGTTCTCCTCCAGGCAGCGAAACGTTACCGGCAAGGTCCCGGCGCTGAATATCATATATAACATGACATAAATTAGATGTCTGACGTGCCAGAGTAATAAATTGATAAAATAAACAGTAAAATATAAAATTTTACAAATGATCAAGATTGTAGTTATTTGATCAAATAATGTATTTATTGCGTGAAGACGATAACTACTTCCATATAGTTCCAAGTTTCACGCGTTACAAATATTCACGCGACGTTTGCGTATATTTTTTCGTTCAAAAAATTTACCGTTTGCGCAAAATTCGTACATTTGCGGCGAAAATGTCCACATTCATTCTTAATGGCACGTTAAACATTTACCGTTTTTTGCGCTTTTTGTTTTCTCCCTTATCGTTTTTCTCGCTTACCGTTGTTCACGCTTATAGTTTTTTTTTGCGCTTACCATTTTTTGCGCTTATCGTTTTCTCGCTTACCGTTTTTCGCGCTTATCATTTTTCGCGCAAACCGTTTTATGCTAACCGTTTTTTGCGCTTACAATTTTTCATGCTTACCGTTTTTCGCGCATATCGTTTTCTCACGTTTATCCGTTTTCGAGCTCATTGTTTTCCCGCTTAGCGTTTTTTGCGCTTATTGCTTTCCCACTTACCGTTTGCTGCGCTTACCCTTTTCTCGCTTACCGTTTTTCGCACTTACCGTTTTTCACACTAACCGTTTTACGCTTAACGTTCTTCGCGGTTACTGTTTACTTGCTTACCGTTCTTTGCGCTCACCGTTTTGTGCGCTTACCGTTTTCGCAGTTACCGTTTTTCGCGCTTACCGTTTTCATGCGAATCGTTTTTCTCACTTAGTTTTCCGTGCTTACCGTTTTCCGCGCTTATCGTTTTCTCGCTTACCGCTTTTTTCGCGCTTACCGTTTTTTCGCGCATACCGTTTTCCATGCTTACTGTTTCTCGCACTTACTGTTTTCTTGCATACCGATTTTCCCGCTTACCGTTTCTCGCGCCAACCGTTTTCTCGCTTAGTTTTTCGCGCTTATCGTTTTTCGCGCTTAATCTTTTTTGCGCTTATTGCTCTACCACTTACCGTTTTTCGCGCATACCGTTTTCTCACTTACCGTTTTTCGCGCTTACCGTTTTTTGCGCTAACCGTTTTACGCTTGTTTTCTCGCTTAACATTTTTCGCGCTTATCGTTTTCACGCTTACCGTATTTCACACTTACCATCTTTCGCGTTTTTAATTTTTCCTGCTTAACGCAAAAATCATTCCCCAAGATTTTTTCAGCTTCACACGAAATTTCTCCAGGAATTGTATTTTTTACTTGTATATAGCTTGATGATTGTACAATAAAATGGGAATTAATTATTCTTTTATCATTAAAATAAACGCATTTTAATAGTACTCTGTACTTTAATTTGCATTTATTTATTTCATTTTGTGAATGAAAAACAAGCAATTGTACTTACTGGGTCTTTACCACCAATTTGTATGTGGGGTGCTGTCTTTTGTTAAATAGGCAGTTCATTTATGATAATAAAAATAGCTGGAACTAAAAAAGTTTTTTTTTTTTAGCTCATGAGAATGTTACCTGCTGGCCGTGCCCAGTGCGGTGATCCAGGCCTGGAATATGCCCGAGTAGAAGGTGAAGGGACTCTTGCGGGTGATGGCGAAGAAGATGGCGGGCAGGATAAGGCCACCGTGTATGGCCAGGCCCACCACGACGGTCACCATGTACATGCCTAACTGCCGCGCCACCACCTCCAGGTCGCCGATGGCTGCAATCTTACCCGCAATCAGCGAGGCGATGCCCACCGGGGAATACCTGCAAAAAGATTTGCAGCTTTGACTTTTCACTTGCTTTGTGACCAAGTGGGCCAATGTCCCAGCAGATTTGCCATGTGGAGCTCCCATTGCCGTCCAGTTGCCAGATCAGTTTGCTTTTGCTAAGCGTGCCGCGTGCACGCTGATGGATGTCTTCCTCGTTCGATGCGCCTTCTTGTATACACTGGCCTCTGTGTTTAGCTGCCGGCTAATGTGTTTACACAGCGCGAGTGATGCGAACGCGCACGCTTCCTCTGCCGAGCAGCTGCACATTTTTTTTTTTGCAGTTGAGCCGCTCTCTTTCAGCATTAGTCGTCTTCTTTTTGTTGTTTGGATGTCGCCATGTTTTTTTTTTTTTTACCTGGTATTTGAATACAAAGAAGTGGACTTTTTTATAGAAATGCCTGTACTTTTTTTTTTTTGCTTGGTCTATCAGTAATCCTACTTAAGTACAGGGTGTGAGTACTTTTGCCACCTTTGTTGGGTCATTACATTGCAGAGATGTTCCACGTCGTCCCCCGTGGGAGAAGTCAACATTTTTCCTTCTCCCCGAGCATGTGTGCATACCACAGAGTCCAGGATCCCATCTGTCCACGTCCTTCACACCGACACGCTTTTGCTCGACCCCCCCCCCCCCCCCCCACACACACACACACACACCGATGCCGGGTTCCCACAGGGCATCCAGGGTGAGAGTTCTTCCCTTGCCTTCTCCGTCACTGTCAGCAGCCATCATGCACGCTATCTCCGGCATGTCAAAATAACGCAGACGCCAACCCAAGTGAGCAAAAGCAGAAATGTTTTGCTAAAGTGGCGTCAAGACGAAGAATGTGGGAAAAGATTCTCATTGAGATTTTGATCTTCCCAAAACTTGACATTTTTACTGTAGAATGGAATACAAACTATTTGCTGAAACACAAACCTAATCTTGGCTACGTGAGTCCCCCCCAAAAGAATATTTTACTGGGGTTTTGATGAGGCAGTGAGATTAGTGAAGCTGCTTAAGTGCAATTTGCTGCTTTATAGCTCAGAAAGACCAGTTATCATCCGACATTAATTTAAACTTAGCTTTAGCATTAGCCTCTAGCGGTAGCGTCTAACATTGGATTTCAAAGTTGGCTTCCGAGGTGACCTCTCAGACCAAAAATATCCCAAATGCAAGCCATGGTTCGACCTGAGAGAGAGTGAACGCAAGACACGCCACTGACCACATGATCATGGACACCATGGTCATGATGATCTCATTGAGGACGTTGAAGAAGTCGGACATGACTTTGCCACGCTCGCCCATCCGGCCCATGCAGACGCCGAAGGTGATGAAGAAGCCGATCAAGCCTGAAGCAATAGATCAGTAGTCGTCGTTATAGAGGTTCATCGCGTTAGCGTTAGCAGCAGTCTCACCGAGGACGTTCATGCCCCATTTGTACTCCAGTTTTTTTCTGCTGACGACAATTGGTTCCGTTTGATTTGTGGCCGTCACCACCGCCTGTTTCAACACCGTCTGGACCTTCGGTCGCAAAGTTTGACATCGGTTACGAGCGTCATCGGCATAATGTAAGCAAACAGACGGAGTCCGCCAAATCACCTGCTGGAAGCACGCCTGCACCAAGTTCTCTGGGAAGAGGTTGCGGATGAGGTCCAGGAAGGCATCCAGACTGCTGACTTCCTGGTTCTTCGGAGGGGCGGAGGCGGCGGAGCCCCCCCTGAGCTTGGGGTTGCCAGGGTGGATGCTGATCACCAGAATGACTCCTAGGATGGCAGCGATGATGGTGGTACTCATGTAGTACACCATGGCTCTGCTGCCCATCCTGCCACTGGAGCGAGCATCCAGTCCAGCCAGACCTGAAAGGCACCGGCGGACATTTCGAGACTACTACGTATTTGTCTTTTGAAATGCTAATTTTGAGTAGAAGGTGAGCTGACCTGTGATGAGGCTGGAGATGATGAGGGGCAGGATGAGCATCTTGAGCATCCTCATGAGGATCTCGCCGGGGAAGGAGACCATGGTGAGGGCCGAGCTGTCCGTCACCTTCATGTAGCGCAGCAACATGCCCAGAACGGCTCCCATCACCACACCTGACACAGCATCGCAACAACATTTTTCATTATCATTTTTACCATGATCTCATGCACGTCACACGTCAACGCCACTGTGGCAGATTGCAGCTTTGTTGCTTGACGCCCTGCAGTTGCCGCGTACCCATGACGGTGAGGCCCAGTAGGAGGCTGTGAGTGTTGCGGCTGCAGTGGCCGGCATCTTTGTAGCCCACCTCCGCGCCGTCATTCTGCTGATTTTCATCTCCTGCCTTGGCCTTGTTGGCGTTGGACTGGTTGACTGCGGCCTGGTTGGTCATCCTACCTGTCAACACGCAGGCAATTCAGCTGAAGAGTGCGACCGTTTATAGCGTACCTTGTTATCAGTGGGTGGGGCATGCATCAAAATGCTTGCCGCCTTGTAGACAGACACTTCCAGTGTTCTGTGATATTATGGGATATTTTACATTACGACATCTCAATTTACTCCCGAGCCCTTGTGCATATTCTGCGACACAGCATTGTAGGTCAACAGAAGATGTCAATATTGTTCTTGTAAATGAAGACCATCCTGCTAAATATTTAGAGAGAGCAATCAATCAATAAATTGCAATTCTGGATTTCAAGTTCGCTCAGGCCCTCGCCCTCCACCTGCCACCAGGCGACCTCAGCGTGCGCCTACCGCACCCCGCAGGTATCCGTGCCAAGTACCCTCTTGTACACACAAGCACATAGCATCCAAGCCACTCCATTGTGACGCAACCCCTTGATCCTCAAAACCCACCACCACCACCACCAAAAAAAAAAAAAAAAGGAAAAGCAGACATGCAAAAACAGCTTACTCAACACAGGCGGGGATTCTATCTTTCTTGGCTTCAAGGTCTATGATATGATCTTACCTGTAATAAGATGGCACAGCAGATATAGCACTTTGAAAAAGAATCCTGAAAATGTAATGCTCGGAAAAGGAGCTCCATGGGTTCACCAAAACAGCACAAAAAACATTTGGCTGTCTCCTCCTTGGAAAAGCAAACACACAGACTGAGTGAAAAAGTCAAACTCAACGAGAACCTACCCAGCAAGCCACCTGTTCAGTTATGTTTTTAGGCAAAAGAAGCACAATAAAAAAAAAAAAAAACAACAACGACAAAAACCCAACAAACTGGGTAAATATCCCAAGGCAGTATCAATAATAAAAAGAAAGTAACTTGTGCAAGTATCTGCCTCAATGCTTGTATGTAAATAATTAAAAAAAAAAAAAAATAAACACATTTTATTTTGGTTTTATGCCAATATGTTTTGGCATTGATAGCAAATATGGGAATCTCGTATTGCGTGTTCCTCTCCAAATGCCACGCCTCCCAATACGGCATGGTAAACAATTGAATTTGTCATCTGCAAGCATTTCTATTTGAATTCCCGTGGTTCAACACAGGATTGTTACACAAGACGTTTCCCTGCCGACATTCTCACGGCCTCCAACGCAACAAAAGCTTTGATTGTGAACGCATCCTCTGTCTGTATTTTAGACTCCCACCAGTTCATGTAAACACATCTGGAGAGCGCCGCCGCCGGCCAAGTACACGTCAGACTGCCGATTGTCCCTCCTTGCAAACGGATTATAATCCCTCAGACACGAAAACAGCGTTACCTGTCAGCCTCAAACGCTCATCCTCCGACACCCCTCGACGAGATGTCCAGAGATGGACAACGTCCTGGCCAGCTCGGACGGCGAGCTTGTAATCCTCCAAGAGTGTGAGTGCGTGTGTGTGTGTGTACGGGGGGGGGGGGGGGGTCCTCTGGCTGTGGTCGTCCTCACAAATCCTCTTTTCAGTCCTTATGTCATTCTTTGCTGCGATATTGTTTGGCGGACAGCGGCGGGGTTACAAAGAGGTGGCGCGGGAGGAAAATCAGATTTGATCGCACCGGCTGTCGGCTTTCCAGACAAAACTCTGTGTAGGAACTCAAGAAAGTATTGAATATTGTTGAGTATTTAAATGAGCAGGATTTGACGTGGACGGGATGTGTGGGTTCCGCCCGATAGCGACATAATGTCATTTTCATCATCGTCAACATAAAACACATTTTGGGTGCGTCCCAACATAAAATGCTAAATTTTATGGCAGATTATTTGCTGCTCCAGGAAATGTCAGAGCAGTTTTAAGGTGACGCTTCACCGGCCTCCAAGGAACCCTGAAAGCCTCCAGCCTCCCCCTATTTTTCTTTTTTGCCTGAAAAGTACTTCATTACACTTTATGGGAGCACGGGAAACAGATGCTGATCAGAGGATGAGCGTAACCGAAGAACCAGGCCTGACCCGCCAGAGCTCTGGGCTCGGTGCGTCACGCCACCGCCTAGCACGGCTAGTAAAAAACAGGCGCTGCAATGCTCAGATGGATAACAACGCTGCCGAGATGGCGCAGGTGGTTGTCCTCAGCTGCCAGGTAGCCCGCCGGGAAATCCCTTAAGAGACGTTGGCGGTGAGAGCTCCAGGACAGTGAAACGTGAAACGAGATCATAACAGAGTGAAGACGTAAGAACCCCAACTTGTATGTGGCATTATTAAACGGCTTCGACTGGAAGAGAACCTTTAAGATGTAAACAGTGTCAGGCGGATCGGAGCAAATCCGAGTGGTCGGGGTCGAGCTAACGCACCTGGATAACGAGATAGACCCAAAGAGTTGTAGGAAACATCCCCTAAAATCGCAACCTTCTATGTAAACATTTTTTTAATGTGCGTGACCACGGCGAGAGAGGCGACAAGTGGGACGAGCACGCGTGACAACGGTCACAATCCCAATCTGTAGTGGCGGGCGTTGTACTTAGGACACAACTTATTAATCGCCAACGTTTCCACGACAACGGGCCATGACAGCGCAGGATAATCCCGCTCCGCAGCGCCCTTTGATTACTGTAATCGAGCTCGAGCCGCCGATGACGTCAGAGTGACGCCACTGGCGACGCAAATGGTCAATTTAACCTTGTAATGGGTTGACCATCAGCAAACTTCAGCTTCAAAGGTTTACCTATTGCTAGGTCAAATACTATTGTGGTGGATTTCGACTTCTGGGGGTCAACCCGCTGGTAAATGAACGTTTCTCAGAATGGGTTGTATGTAACTCTTAATGCAAACTACAAACAATTGACTTCATTGTATATTATCGTATCTTTTTTTCCAAATATATTCTCATTTGCATTTAGGTGACAGGCTGATGATGTCACACGATAATCATCAATAGAACGCTGCGATGTGAAAGTCAGAAGTTCATGTCAGAAGTTCATGTCAGAAGTTTATGTCAGAAGTTAGAAGTTCATGTCAGGGGACTGCGCCACACCTGAATGGAACAACAAATGAGGATTGTGTAAATACATATTGGACTACAGTTGTAGTAGTGTGTGTGTGTATGTGTGTGTGTGCGCATGTACGTGTGTGTGTTTGTGTGTGTGTGTCCCAGGGGATTACTTGCAACAGTTGATTGTTTGGTGTGAGCTTTGCAAAGGGATGGATATATAATCCAATCCCCCACCGCCAACACCCCCCTCAGACTAGCCAGAGGAAGATGTAACACTAAACACCGCTTGGACGTCCATGTCGACATTAAACGCATCACTCCACAAAAAGCAGAACTGTGTGTCACACGTTTTCACAATGACGGGCCACAACATTAAGCATAGCGAGCAAAGCACTCAAATTCATGGGTCAATGCCACCTGGTTCCTTTAAACATCCAAAAACATCACAACATCATGCAAATCAAAATATCGATAAATATATTTTTTTTATAGAAAAAGAAAACTTTTTCTACTTTTCTTATTTATGGAATTTTAACTTGAAGTTTCTGCACATTCCTGCTAACAAACAAAGACAATGACAAACGTTGCCTGGGTGAGGCGATTATGGCGACCAGTCAACCCATTACCTGACTAGAAAGCTACACAAAATCATGAAAATACAACACACAGCAAATGTTGGCATTCTGAGTATCATGACACGCCTTCTTGACATGTGTGTGTGTATGTGGGTTTGACTCTCGGAGATGATAATCTGGGTGTATTAATCTGTTGTTTGAACTCCTTAAACACAGTCCGACAATCACATCTGCTCGTCACCCTGGCAAACATTGGCTATTTATAAGGCGGCTCTTCGGGCAAGTTCCCATCTGCTGGGTAAACAAGTAAACTTCACCTTGTACTTTGTAAGGCAATCAAACTCCACCTTCAAACACTTGGAACCATCTTTTCCACCAGGTAAGATGTTAGTAAATGCAACCATTCTTCCAGGTTCACAACTAGTAAACTTTCTAACCACTTCAAATCGTTTCATCAGGAAAAAAAACCAGCAATTTACATTCAAAGACTGACTCATTCATGAATGAAATTAAAAGAAAAAAAAAAAACAGTTGAAAGCAGGAGGAGGTGTGGCGAGCAGGTGAGGCGGAGGCGGAGCCTGTTAGCTTACCTGCTGAGCGTCGCTGTCTCCCAACCGACAAGTACGAGGCATCGGGAGATGAAGAGGTCGGATGCGACAATGACGGGTGAGGCAAAGTCAAAGTCTTTGCGTCATCTGAGGAAATTTGCAGATTATACGCGACGACAGCTTGTAAAGCCCATCAGCGAGCACCAATCCCCTCCCCCCCGCCTCATGGCGCGCCACTGCAACGCCCCCAAGTGTCACTCACCTCCTCGCCACCACAGGTCACTTCCTGTCCTGGATGTTGATAAAGAAAAAGAATCATTTAAGATTCGTGCGTGCAGAAAACAAAAGACATTTTAGGACATAACAAGCAAACTCAGCCTCCCGTCCACTGGGGGGCATTGTGACTCTGCAAAGTAGCGACGGCTTCGTTTTGTCAGCTTCTTTCATGATGGCCTTGATCATGGCCTTCAGCCCGGGTTCTGCCAGAGACATTTGTGGACATAGAAGTTAAGCACAGTTAATGGTCAAGGACGGTTCCCCATCTTGGCTCTATTCTTCGGAATTAATAAGACATTCAAAGTTATCCGTTGCTGAGCTCCGCCCACATCTCTTGTGCATTTCATCACAGGACAGGCATTTATCTGAGTGTCTGCGCCATTTAGGTCCATTTAAAAAGCGACATAATGCCGAATGCCCAAAAGGGGGCCGGCCGGAGTCCCACCGGAGTGACAGATGGAGACGGCGGGAACACGAATAAGTGGGCCGCAGCGAGTCCATTGTCGCTCTGAAAATCAATCTGCGGCTAACTGCCCGAGCCCTCCTCACACAAAGTCTGCGATCGAAATGCGATCCGTCCGTGGGTTGTATGGAGAGTAAAGCGGACAACCTGTAACATTTTGCCTCTGGCGAGACGAGAGGCCGAGGCGACGGGCAAGGGGAGGGGGCGTTGTGTCACACCGCACGGAGGTGTGAAACTTGCAACGAGATGATTAAGTACGGACATGTCGCAGTGAAAGGCGTCATGGATGGACGGTGTCCTGCAATGAGACACCCGGACTGGCGGCGCTGGCGAGGTGGCCTGTAAGGCGAGATGGCCTCAAAGCCCCACCGGCGTGTGGCCCGTGGCGGCCTTCGATGGCGGCCGGTGGCCCTCGCCAGTTTGCTCCCGAGCAACGCCTGCTTCTCATTAAGGCAATTAGCAAAGCCTAAGTCGCGCCTAAAGAGGCCTCCGCTGGGCCGACTGTGGCCGGGCCGCAAGAACATTCCAGGCGCTAATTTCAGTTTCGCACAGGACAGACTTGTAGCCGCATGTGGCGTTTGTTTGTCAGACTCTGTGTGTGTCTGTGTGCGTGCGTGTGCATACAGCACGTGTTGTTCTTCTCGTTGACCTTTTACAAAGCTGTCAAGATCACAGACATTAGCAGCACACCGCTGCCAACGATACGGCTAAATGCGTTGATGTTTTGGCAGGCAACCAAGTTTGATACAAAACACTATCGTTTACCAAGATATGGCAAAGGTATGATGGAAATAATTGAGCTATGTATATCCATACAGCATTGTAAGTGAAATCTTGTTATAAAACCGTTCAATATGGGAATCAAGGGTATTACATACTGATTATGATAAACACACGAGACTAATCTCGATAGCGGACACTTCCGTGTCGCTATTGCACCAGCGGCCAAAGCGTCGCAAGCAGGTTTGCGTATTGCTGCCAGACGTCTGGCGAACCCCCCAACACCCACCTGAGCGCGTACTTGGGCCTCACCTTTGAACCTTTACCTCTCTGCCACTGCGTCGAGCTGGGACATTTCCAGCCGACTCGGGAAAATTGGGTCAGATTGCAAGGAGCGCCGCATTTACCCCTGAAATTGGAACCATGTGGGGCTTGACATCACTACCCGTGTGTGTGTGCGTGTGTGTCGGTGTGTGCATGCGTGCGTGTGTGTGAGGTTAGGGTTCATTGGCAAGGTCCATTGATTGAAGAAAAGATGTCAGAAGTGGAAAAACGGCCAACAAATCAGACTGGACGAGGATGGTATGATGGGGGAGGGGGGTATTCTTTCCGACCCCGCAATATCCAGGCTCCATTATGGGGGGGCTGGACGCAGCACGATGGAGGAACGCGTCTGACACGCTTTGGGCGTCCTGACAGCTCAGTCATTTGCCATAATTGCCATAATAGCTTGTTTCCACCCAAGTAGGACATCGCACAAGTAACAACGGACAAGTGTAATTATGTCATGATACAGGCGTGTTTGAGTGACATCTGGACACGAGAGGGGCTCAGGCCGGGGGACCGCGGTCCCGAATGGCGCATTGCTGGGCGGGCCTGCCAGCCGGTGTCAAAGCTTACGTAACATTCACGTACTAGAAGCGGGGAGGAGCGTGGCGGCGTGAATCGGATCAGGTTTGAGGGTGAAAGAATGAAAATGAAAAGAATTTTATATTTTCCTATTTACATTGCTTTATTTTTTTTCAATTGCTTTTAATTTTGTTCCTCCTGCAAATGAATAATTTGCAAACATCTTTGACTTTGTTCCCTGAATGCAGTAATTGACCCCGGCACCGAGAACAAAAATGTTTTTAAAAATAGTGGCGTGGGCGTTGACAGTAAAGTGGGTAAACTTCCCGAGGTGACGACACCGGGTTGAGTGGGGGGGGGGGATTTTGGTTTGGCTCAGCACCTTTGTTCGTCTGCGCTCACAACTTTCGCTCTGCAAACTCTCGCTGACGTGAGCCCCCCGGGCAGCAAATATCTGCCAGCACGCAGGGCGAGTCCGGGCAAAGCGGTGGCCGCCGAGAACGGCGGAAGACTTTTGGAGGATTTGGAGTGAGTGACAGTAAACGGCAAGGAGCAAGAGGAATGCCGCGAGGGAGACACCGACCAGAGTGGGAGTGCGCGTGTTGATGGCAAAGATCCCACTCAGGAATCTGCAAACTCTAATTTTAGTGGCGCTACTGTGCATCCTTCAAGCGGGCCTTAAGTGCTGTGAACTGGCGCTCTTTGCAAGGAAACCAGCGCCCGCCCCACGTAAATGCCAAAACAGTACAAATAATAATCTTATTATTAGTATTATGGCATGTTTACCGCCAGGGCATCTTCCTGCTGATATTGGGCCGCCATCTTAGAGAACGAGCAACGCAAGAAAAGCTACACTGTATTACAAAGTCAACGAAAAGTCCCAAATTCCTTCCAAACAATTAAAGAAGCCGAAGAACCTCAAGACGGTTGTTAATAATCGTTTCGCTTGCCGGTTGGTGTTGACAGATGAAAGATTGAAGCTGTCAGAACAAGGTTGCAACCTGCAAATCGGAGAAATCGGAGACATTTTCCTCTGCAATTTCAAATCTCTTCCGAGCTATTTTAATGACATGTCTGGAATGTGCTTTAGTCAGATTATTCCCAACCAATTCAAATTCGTGACAACACAATTAGACACGCAATTTCTGCCTCGCTGACATGTAGCCATTTTGAACAGGGGTGGCAATCGGAGGCTCATGATTATTGTGACATTTCGTGCGGCGGCTTTAAGAGCACGTTTTGATTTTGAGGGCAGAGGCAAGCGATCTGTTTTAGCATCAGCGGGCCGGTCGTGACAAACGTCTTTTGAGGACGGAACATCTCGCTGTCGGTATCCGTGTCTTCTCCCATCCCCGAAAGCCTTTCATGGGCGCTCTCCGAGGGCCGTGCCGGTAACGCGAGCCCGGCCGCCTTTTGTGCTCATTCTTCTGCTTATCCTTTCATCTCTTTCAATAGCGAGAGACTGGCCGAGATGGAAACCACCGCTCGCTGTACGGGAGGGGGGGTATCGGCGGACGAGAGAAGGGAATGGGCGTGAGGGGCGTTGGAGTCTGTGATGGCGGGGAAGGTTTGATCCTCATCCCGCAATTTATGACCGTGCCTTTCAACAAGGCCATTCAAGGTTGGGGAGGCCCAGTGGTCAAAAGTGCTGAACCTCACGCTCACCCCCCCTGTCCCTCTCTCATGTGTGTGCGTGTGTGTGTAACTCCTGGGGACACAATGTTCAACGCCCAGACGGTTCTTGGGGTCCTCACCTCAGATAAATGATACCCTCACGCGCACGCGCACACACACACACACAAACTCACGCGCACCCACCCACACCCACACACATATATACACAGATTTTTGTGGCAGAAAAGTCAAATGCTTTATGAAGGTAAAGATTTCATGGCACCTGCAAGTCGCATCTGTGCGCAAGTAGGGCAAGTCAAGACAAGGTTGACCTTACGTTGGGAAGACAACACATGCCTCGGCTTCTTGGATCACTGCAAGATCTTGAACACGACAAGTCGTTTATGAATGTTTGTGTGCACAACTAAGACGGCACAAAATCATTTCCATGGTATCAAGTTAAATATTCCGATGCAATGATGCAACATGACAAGAAGCAGCCCTGGAAGGAGATCAATGCCTTGTTTTGCGCTTCGCCTGTGGCGGAATGGAGTCAAGCCAGCATCATTGCTACGACAACGACCAAAATCTAACGCCATGGTCACACGCGCACGCAAAATGTAAATCTTCCTTCTTGGAAGCGCATTTGTCTTCCCGACGACGCTACATTCCTCAAAAACCAACAAGTTGCTTTGTGACGGCCGGCCGGCTGTCTGGCCTGCAGTCGGAGGAGATTAGTCACTCAGACGTCCAATTTATTTGAAAACTTTATGACTTAGCATTGCAAATCCAAAAATTAACACCTTGTTTGGAATAATTTGCCTTACTACCCAGTTGTAGAAAAAAAAGTTAAAAAGAAACTCACCTGGACACAGGCCAACGTTGCTGCTGCTATTTAAGTTAATTGTTTTCTAATAAAAATGTGGGCGGAGAGGAAATCTACTCCGCGGCCTGAGGGGGAGTTGAAAAAAAGGGTAAACTATTTTGAGTCACGCAATTGTGTGCTTGTCAAAACTTCACTGCAAACAAAATGGCGGGCGACTTGCTTCCTATTACCGTATTTTCCGCCCTATAAGGCGCACCTAAAAACCTAAATTTTTATCAAAAGTCGACAGTGCGCCTTATAGTCCGGTGCGCCTTATATATGGATCAAGTGATGAATTTGTTGATCCATACTGGTTGTACACAGTGCTCTGCCAAAATGTTTTAGTACGTTTTAGTACAACTAGTAAATTACAAGGTCGCATCGCTTCCCAACATCACGGTAACTGTAGTCAGGGGGCGTCACCTGTTGTACCCGCGAGACTATTTCATTTCAAAATAGGCTGCTTCGTTAATGTTTCGAGTAAATCAAAGGATCGATATGGAAGGGAAACATAGGTAAGTAGTACCAATGCGTTAGATCGAACTTTAGTCAGTTCTGATCATTTTATAGGAGATCGTTTGAGAAACGCGATTGTTTACACTTTGCTGAGACTCATGGGAGATTGCGAGCTGAGGCTCATAGGAAATTGCGGATGGCTAATGCTATAACGATAGCTGCTATACGCGCGAGGCTATTTCATGTCAAAATAGGCTGCTCTGTTCATGTTTCGAGTAAATCTACGGATCGATATGGAAGGGAAACATAGGTAAGTAGTACCAATGCGTTAGATGGAACTTTAGTCAGTTCTGATCATTTTATAGGAGATCGTTTGAGAAACGCGATTGTTTACACTTTGCTGAGGCTCATGGGAGATTGCGAGCTGAGGCTCATAGGAAATTGCGGATGGCTAATGCTATAACGATAGCTGCTATACGCGCGAGGCTATTTCATGTCAAAATAGGCTGCTCTGTTCATGTTTCGAGTGAATCTACGGATCGATATGGAAGGGAAACATAGGTAAGTAGTACCAATGCGTTAGATCGAACTTTAGTCAGTTCCAATCATTTTATAGGAGATCGTTTGAGAAACGCGATTGTTTACGATTGGTTATTGGCTAGTGGGTGCATACCGCAACCCTAGTCAACCTCAGTTTGTTGCAGTAAAGCTTCTATTTTATGCGCCTTATAGTCCGGTGCGCCTTATATATGGACAAAGTTTTAAAATGTGCCGTTCATTGAAGGTGCGCCTTATAACCCGGTGCGCCTAATAGGGCGTAAAATACGGTAGCTCTCGGTTTAAGAAAGGTTGGTGACCGCTGGTGTAGAGGATGGCTGAGGCCACCACAGAGTCATAGAAGGTCAGGAGGAGAGCCCTGCACACACCAAAGGACCTCAGTCTCCTCGGAGGCGACTCTGACCCTTTTTGTACAGAGCGTGGGTGTGATCAGTTCAGTCCAGTTTGTTGTTAAGGAATTTGTAGTTCTCCACTGCCTCAATGTCAAGGAGATGGATCAAAATCACCCGGGGCTGGGTTAAATGCAGAGGACAAATTTCACCACACCCAGATGTCTGTGTGACGATCATTGGGACTTTAACTTTAACTTACGTTTGAGCAAAGTACCTCCGCTGCCATTGATAAATAAACAAAGTAATCCCTCGCTACATCGCGGTTTGTTTATTACGGTTTCACTAAATCGCATAATTTTTCTCCAAATTAAAAAAATTAAAATTCTCAATAAAACTTCTAATTTGGCGAATTATGGCATGAAAGTTGCCCACACGCCACCAGAAGGCAGGGATTGCCCACACAATTGCTGTGTGTACACTTGTACCTTTTTATAAAAAAAAATGTTAGAATAATAAGAGTTCTAAAAAAACATTTACAGTGTTGTACCTTGTTATAGAAAAATTCTTATAATAATAAAAGAGTTCTAAAAACATATTTACAGTATGTACACTTGTATCTTGTTATAAAAAAAAAATGCTATAATAATAAAAGCTGTTCTAAAAACATATATACAGTATGTGTTAAGAATTCTCCATGTTATGTTATTCAGTCGTGCTTTGATTTGAGGTAGGGTGCTTTATTTTGAAGGCCGTTTTCAGGGAAATACGGCCGAAAATAAAAGTATACACGCTATATTTCACCTGTTGAGCTTTGTCCCGTGTGTTTTTCAACAGGTAACGTCTTGAAAAGAACGACTACTTAATAAACAGCACCAAACCAAGCAGTCGGTAGATAGGTGACGTCAAGTTAGCGAAGCTGCTCAGTGCACGATAGAAAAGAGTAAAATAAAAGACGTCAGATTATAGTGGATTACATTGTGTTCTTTTACGTTGTTCGACTCAAACATCAGGATTGACGTAAAATACAATTTAACGGAGTAACCTTAGGCCCTAGTCGTGAATGTACCTTTAAGTTGAAAGCGGTAGCCGGATGTCGGGTGTTCGGCAAGCGCTAGCTTGCTGAAACACGACTTGAATTTTTGCGCGTCGCTTGCAGCCAGGCGGAGTTGCGGAGCTTCTTCCAACATTTTGGCGAACTTGTTGAGCTCGCCACCGCGCATACTTTGAAGCGAGGAATGTTTTCATCTTTGGCCTTCTTTGGAGAGGCATCGAGGCGCCGGAAATCTGTCACACCGCGTTGGCTTCGCCTGATTTTCAGGTCTAATTGAGCACTTTGTCTCTGACACTTTGTCAGGGTGCGCTCCCCAGGACGACAGGCGGACTTTTTTTTTTCTTTTTTTTCCCTACACCACATTGGATTGTTTTTTTTCTTCATGACTCATTTTTGTTGTGGGGATTCTCATCATATGTGTTGGGCTTTCTAAACACAGACATGTGCGCGCGTGTTTAGCGAATGTCTTTTGACTTTTTTTCCCCCTGAAATTAGTTGAGCGCCTGACCGAGGACAGGACTTGGGAATCAATGCGGTGTCAGCTGGAAGGACGCGGGGTCCGGATCTCACCTCAACGGTATGGATGGTTCAACTTCTAACCTTTTTTTTATTATTATTTTATTAGAGATTAAAAGTTAATGCGCGTGCTCTGCAAAGAAAATAAACGTTCGACATCATGTAATCAAAGGCTTATTCGACCGACTACCTTGGCAAGCATAGAAAATGTATATTAGAGGGTAAAATATGTTAATATGTAACTGCTTTAGGGAACTTTTATTTAATTATTGCTAAGGTTTCAATGCTAAGAGCAAGTTTATTGTGCAACTTTGAGCACAGATCAAAAGCATTTGTGGTAATAAAAAGAAAAAAAAAAGCCAAAACGTTCTGTAAAAGCCCCAATACTGTATGTGGCAAAGTGCGAGAAATTACATGTCATTACACTTTTATTGTGTTATTTCTAGTTCGCTCTGTTTCCGGGTGTGTGCTTGGGTGAATTTTGGGTTGTTTTTATTTGTAGGAGAAGGTGGTGACATTTTGGGTTCAACACTCAAATTCCTGGCATGTTTTTGAGTGTTGCCCCACGCAAAGGTGTATTCAAGTACTTTTACATTACATGGCAGATGACTTTTTTTCTGGTGAGGTGTCACGTGTTTGGAACTTTTTATTAGGCTTTATTATTGTATTGCTTAATTACGGTTGATGAGTGTGCTGATGATGCTGTGACGTCATCGCCTGTCATCTGGCGTTGCAAAGGTGGGATTTCTTTTCGCGTGAATGGCCAAATCGGCTTAAAAATGGCAAATTCGGATAAAAATGGCTGACTTCCTGTTCATTTTCAAGCATTGGTTATTTGAAACCTTTTCTTGTGTCTTATTTTATTGAACATGTCAATGCACTCAATTTCACGTTGATAACTGTCAGGAGTACATTTTTAGAATTTGCTTGAACTGCCCTAAGTACGGCCGAAAAAGTTCAAGTTTCAGTTTTTGAGAGATTTCCATGTGTCTTGTCATGATAGCCACTGGAAAGTCCGACTCTAAAATCGTACAAAACGTTTGTATGACGTCAAATGATTCTCTTCTTTGGTGACACAGGTTTGGTCAAGTGAAGTCGGAAATGTGCGAGTTTGAGCCAGATTGTCAGGAGTAATCCGCCTCTAAAGTCACTTGAAACTTTTTGGTGCCAATTACTGCAAAAGGAGCTGCTGTGAAGAGCTGAAAGCGGAACTCTGCCTGACATCCGACAGTGAATGAGAGAATGCTGTTTTGCTCTTTCGTTGGCTTTTTGTGGTTTAGCGTGCATTGCCAGCCGCGCCGTCGCTTGTTGGCAAAGTTCAACTTTGACTGTTTTTTGTTTTTTTACTTCGTCTACTTTTTTTCACAACTTGTATTTCAGTTCATGAAGTACAACTTTGTATTATGGCGTAATTTAAAATGTGTCATAGGTTTCCTAGCGGGTTTTTGCCACTATATTTCATAAATGTCACGCACGCTCGAACAGGCAACATAAAGTACAAATGTGTTTCATTTAGCTAATTTGACATCAACCTGCATTAAAACCTGGCCACCGGCCACACTTTAAATCTTCCTGCCGGATCTCTTCTACGACTTCACAAGAGAGCGCAAACTCCTCAAATGAACGCCGATCGACGTAATTCATGATACTGAGTGAAAACTGTTTCACGATTCAAAATGCTGCTGTGTGTGGCCTCAATTATTACGCATGGCAGAAAACGCCAGTGGATATTTCCATTACTTGCATGTTTTCCCTGTGCCTGCTATTTTTATTTTTATTTTAAGATGAAAGTGTGCGGATTACTGTTGGACAATGGAGCTCATTGACAGCCGTCATTTTGGATTAGCGGGCTAACAGGCTAATAGCACACGATGAGTTGCCAGGTGTGGACCTGCTTCGGGCCTTCCTGCGTCGGGAGGTGGGGACATTTTCCTGTCACGTTCAGAGTGCAAAATGGCAAGCCTTTGAAGGCCGCATTGACGTTTCCGCCGGCTACTTTTTACTGGGTGCCAGTGGTTCCGCAGTAAAAAGTGACCGGGCTTCTGTGGGGATGCTTTTGTTTCAACCGAGTCCTTCACTCAACGATGATGTTTTTTACTTGACTTGTGGGCTGGGGGTGTTTGCTGCTTCGCCCCGTGTTTGTTTCCCCTCCATTTGTTAGCATTAGCACACACACACACGGTGGAGGGTCTTTGTTGAGGCGTGCACCAGCCAAGCGTGTGACGGGAGCAAATGGAGCGTACTGATCATCAAGTGTTGAGCAAGAGACACAAAAACACTTAGTGTGACACACACGCACACTAATACACACTGTGTCAGAGGTATAATTGCCCTGTGTGTGTGAGGGGCGTGTTAACTGCCGGGATTTGCCTTTGACGATGGCGTCATTGCACTGAACGCACCTGATGACAACACGCACACAGTTAGTGATGGAAAATTGCCCAAAACGAAATGTTATCGATTTGGTGTCGTATTTTTTGGACTGTACAATTAATTCCAAACAAAAGGGAGGTGATCCGCTTACCTGATGGCAAACGCTCACGTCTGCGGTTGAAGCCGTTTGTATGCAGCCGGTCGAACCAGAGAGGGATGATTTTTCCAAAAGATCCTTTGGAGAAGAGCACTGTCAGGTTACTTTGAACATCTATGACAACAAGTGTTTATTATCATTGCAAACTTTACCTACCGGAGTCGGGGGGAAGCAGCTTCAGCAGGGAGGCCCAGACTTCCCTCTCCCCCCAACCACTTCATCCCGGTGAATCAAGAGCCCAGCCGAAAGACATAGTCCCTGCCCGTTCCGCTCCAGCAGGGAGGCATCCAGCCTACCCTAACTAGATTTCCGTAAACCGCATACTAACAATGATGTCAGATGAAGAAGAAACAAAACGCTGATAGTCATCAGCAAAGACGGAGCTTTCCTGGCGTGCCCACGCCTGGCCTCAACACGGGAAGTTGATGCAGCTTTTCATCAGCAGGGCGGGGTTGACGCATGACTTTAGAAGGCCTGTCAACACACCGACTTTTGTTCTGTCACACGCGTTTGCCGACTGACAAAACATTTGTGTGCTTCTCCTCAAGATACACGTCTTGACCTTAATGTGACCTAAATGGAGCCTCGTCAACAACGCTGCATCACTGGCATTCCCGTCATTCCGCCGTTTTTTTTTTTTTTTAAACTTTTCCATAAGCTGGCCTCCCCTCGCTCGCAAGCAGCGGTGGCATCCTAGTCGTGCTTTCTCGCTGAGTCACACGCGTGCTCACGCTGTCATCTTGACTCATGACTTATCTTTGTGATGTCACGTGTCAAAGGTACTAGAAGGGAGGGAGTGTCTTATTTGACTTGTCCTGCTCATCACTGGACTAATGATCGTGTCCAGGTTGTATCAGCAACCCGTTTGGAATGTTGTAAAAGTGAGCTGGAGTTGGTGAGATCAACACTTGGCCAGATAGCAGCGGCACTCAAACCACATCCGCTTTGTAGATGCCACCTCTGCTTTTCAGTTGGTGCGTTTTGAGCTACGAATTTATGGTGACACTAAATTTGATTACAATAATTACATTTATTTAGTGTTTGAACAAGGATTCTCAGCTCAAATTTATACATCGTACTTTTTAGTACAAGTAAATAAAATAGGAACAATAATGTTCTGTGTTTAAAAAGTGATCTTGAGTGTCAAATTGACTTTTAAAAGGTTTTATGAATGAGTGACGTTCAAAGCTTTAGAATGGAGGTGCGTGTGTGCTTCCTTGGTGGCTTTCATGTGGAAAGTTTTGAACCTGCGCACATTCCAAACTGGCTCGCCTTTCAAGGTCAACCCCTCTGAGTGTGTGTGTGTGTGTGTCTATATGAGAACGTACGTGTCATAGTGAGTGTGTGCGTTTGTGTGCACAAGCGTGTGTAGGATGACTATGTGAAGGAAGCGGAGGACGACCAGGCGGGACTATTATGTGGATTCTTTTTTCCACAGGTTGTGCCAAGATTGGAAGACTTCTGCTTGCTTGAGCTCATAAAGTTGCGTGCCCCCCGTAAAATCTGCCTGGTTTACGTCTTAATTGAGCCACTTAGCGTAATGGCATCAAGCACATTCCTCAAGTAACTCTCTCTCTCTCGCTCTCTCTCTTGCCCGCCCACCCAGCTGATACGTCCTGGGAGTGATGCACTGGCTTCCCCTGGTTGCCATGGTGATCGCCTCGGCCCTGCCCTTCCCTCACAAGCCCATGTCCAGGATCACCTCCGCCGCTAGCGTGGACGACGAGCGGCGTCGCCTCACCGTGGACTACAACTCCCAGGGAAATGCTTCGCAAACGGACTACAACGCCGACGCCCTGGGGAACCGCACCCAGACATCGGCGGAAAGGAGTGCCGTTCATAGGGGAGAGAACCGCAGTCGACCAGACCACACCAGGCTGGAAGGCGGTTTCCTGGACTCCGCAAATGGACCCACGCAAGTCTCTGAGGTGGAAACTCAGATCATCCAAAGTCCTGCATCCGCTGGGCCAAGGACTCCAAGAGGATCCGCGACGACCGTTTCCGCGGAGCAGCTCAGGAACGTGTCGAGGAGGGGGGCCACACCAAGGGGTGCGGCACCCACGCCTGCGAGCGGCGCAGTCAACGCCACCCGGGAGGTAGGGTTGGGCATCCTGGAGGGCCTCCTAGAAGGAGATGAGATGTTTCTCGACGCCCACCCGCGGGTCCTGTTCTCTTCGTCGCCGTCGCCCCCTGAGCACCCGCCCCTCCTGCTCATGCTGGAGGGGGGGCTCATGGGGGACGACGCGGTGGAACTCGACGACGCCTACACGGAAGGTCACGGCAATCGGGGCCTCGGTTGGGGCAACGCGTCAGGATTCGCGTCCGATGTGGGCCGCCCCCTCAAGAGGGACAAGCGCTCGCATTTGATGGACCGCCGGCGGGGCGAGAAGTCAGTATGTGAGGCCGAGAGTGTCTGGGTGACAGACAAGAAGACGGCCGTGGACTCGCGGGGCCAGGAGGTTACCGTCTTGCAGGACATTCAGACCCAGACGGGACCGCTCAAGCAGTACTTTTACGAGACTCGCTGCCGCCAGGCCGAGCTACAGAAGAGCCAAGGGCCGGCCGGCAGGGGGGCGCCGCAGTCGCAGCCCACCGGGGTGGCGGGCGCCGGCTGCCTGGGCGTAGATAAGAAGCAGTGGGTGAGTGAGTGTAAGGCCAAAAAGTCGTACGTGCGCGCCCTCACCAAGGACGCCAACAACCGGATGGGGTGGAGGTGGATCCGCATCGATTCGTCCTGCGTTTGCGTGCTGCTCTCCAGAGCCAATCAGGTCCTGGCTCGAGAAGCGCTGGCCCGACGGGGTCGGGGATAACCGTACCACACAACTCAAAGACCTCACAACCGAAACATAGTATAGAAAGACGATTTTCTACGATTCATCTTTCATATCCTAAGTTATTAGTACGTAAGCATGTGTATAACTTTGATATTAATATATTCCTTCACCAGTCTAAGCGTACGTACAGTGCTTAACAAACGCGCGATTAGAATAGCCGTCATTTGTCAGTCAGAAATGTAAGCATATTTTTCACGTTCCAGAATAGAAGGATATTGCAATCTTTTGGAAAATTTAGCAGAAAAAGGGTCAAAATATTGTCATCATTTTGCGCAGAATAAGCAAGAGCAAAAAATGTTTCTGTTGAATTCAATCTCTTTGAAGTCATTGTTGGAATTTAACAGACTAAACCTAAATTAGTGTAAAACGGAACTTTTTTTAAAACTGAAAACTTTTTTTTTTTTTACACATCATATACTATAATTGTTTTTCTACTAGGATGAGATGATGTAAGATGGCCAGGAGCAAGGTTGCAATTCTAAAAGCTATATTGGAAAAAAATAAGTCAAACTTCTATGACAATCAAGTCATGTTACATCGCTTTTTGTCCAGGAGTTGAAGAGATAAATGATTTCACATGATCAAGAAATAAAATGCACTTGATTTCAGGCAGCTCGGCTTGAACCTCCATTTGTTTGCATCCATTTGTTAAGCACTGTACATATGTCTGCCGTGTGTTTGTATGTAAGGATGGAGTTTATAGAAGGGCGGCAGTATGCTGGCTTTTCCACGGATGAAGCAGCGCCCCCTACCGAGGCTTTGTATGAATGTTGTCCAAGATGGGGGGGGGGGGTATATTTTCAATAAACGGTCGCACTTCAACGTCATCAATGTAGGGGGCTGCTATATATTTTTTTTCATACTTAATAACGCAAGAACCGAGAGCCACTTTTGTATGATGAGCAGATCCCCAGGGATTGCTTTATTTGTTGTTGTTTTTTACATCACCATTTTCATCATATTTTTTCATTTTCCATATAGGATAACTTGAGTTTTGTATTACGATCACTTTTTAATCATGGAAATCTGCAATCACTGCACGACCTGTCGTCAGAATAGACACGTTAACGGCAGCGCTAGCGAGCGGAACGGCCGCCTTCCGATGGGAAGTGTGACCGTTCGGCCTAGCTCCAAAATGAGTGTTCATGAGAGAGAGTGGGAACAAGGACATACATGTACTCACATTTATCCAATACATACCTCAAGAAAAATAAATAGTCGTCGTAAAAAATAAAAAATACAACTGAAAAAAATTACACACATTTTACAAATTGACCCCCCCCCCCCCCCATTGTAGATGTATCATACTTTGTTGTTATTTTTTAAATATTTTGTTTGTTATTTTGAACCACAACTTGCTGTCTTCGCTGTTGAGGGCAAAAAACAAAATATCTCCTCGTCTTGTTTATTTTTCCCCTTGTCGTTTTTTCTGTTTTAAGACATGCATCGTAAACACGGAGGCTAAAGGTTTTGTATCCTGGGCTTCCTACTCACCCCTTTACTCACCCCCTTCCAGAGAGTTCTCTTATGGCTTGTCTGAGTGTGTGTAAAATGAGCGGCTTGAGTCTGTCCCTTTCTTTTTGTCCGTCCATTTTCTTTTAATCTGTTTTGTCTCTGTGGCCCCTCTTGTCATTCATCTTTCACCAAAAGATCCCAACGAAGGAGTGCGCTTTCAACAACTTGCCCAAAATCCCAAACACTTTTCATTGAATAGCCCATAAATTTGCACATTTGTAATTGTCCAAAATGTCTCAATTACAAGAACAATAAGACCAGTTTATGGATTAATTGACCGATTGTCCACATAGTGTCTGTTCAAATTTGTCCCACAGCTAAAGAGTACCTCTTTGACCCAAATTCTGAAAAACCCAGTCTGACAAGGCCACGCCCTGCAAAAACTGCCGACTGTATTGCACTACGCTAGGTTTTGTGTTAAAGGCACAGGTTGATCAATTCCGGCTCTACCATTGGGCTCTCTGCATGAAATTGTCAGGAAACAGTCGAACCCGATGCCTGTGTGACTGGCCCCCCTCACTCACTCGGAGCCTTTCAACTCTATTATTATGGGATGCCTTCAAAGGAAGTCGGATCGGCTTTCAAGGTGCTCGAGACAAAAGGACGCAGAAGAGCGGCGTGGCTGTGATGTGGTCTGCCGCTCAATGCTGGACATGTTTTACTACCCACATCAATTGGGGATGCTCAGAGATCCCCCCCCCCCCACCCCCGGCAACAAAGGCATCGCAAGTTGCTTTGTGTAACAAATATTCAAACAAAGAGCGGCCACAGAGAGAAAATTTGGACTTCCTGTGCTGAGAAAAAGATTGTGGAAATCATCGGGTCACCTCCGTCCCGTTCAAGTTATTGCAGAATGCTCGGAGCACAACTGGCCTGAAGTTGAGTGGTTTGTGTGGGAGTCCTTCTTCTTTGTCTTCCTTAGAGTCATTCTTCAGTGAGTCAGAGGTTCCCAGTGTGATCGACGCCTCCTGAGGACACAAATAGCATGAGTTGTTTGGTCAAGATTTGGCTGTACTGGGTTGATGTTTTTTGGATTATTCGCACTTCATTGCCCCCTCTTTTTTGGTATACAAATTTGGTCGTCATCCAATTAAATCTCTAAAACAAGACCTTTGAAGGCTATCTGGAAAAAAAACCTAAAATGTTCACTTTTAAGCGCAATCGCAGACTTCCTGTGTCTTTCCAGGCATGTCTTCTTGATGTTTTTTATGGTTCTACTCATAATAGACATGCCCACCAAATTCCACATTGCTCAGTCAAACTGGCTTTGAAGGCGGAATTTTAAAAAGGTTCCAGTAGGGGAACTTTATGTTTGAAGAACCCTTAGAAGTGGTCCCAAAATGATGAAAGTAAAATGTCTGCTTTTCTGTGTTTTCAGGCATAGGTTCTTCAGAATGTTTTATAGGTCTGCAACTAGTAGTGGGCAAAACTTGAACCCACAACAACAACACAAACACATGTGCAAACCATCTCTCGTCTCGTCTCGCCACGCTAACGAACGGGTTCTCTGTGCTTTAACGAGTGTACGGGCCTCACCTAAGTCGTCCCCTCAACACGAGTACGTCCTCACGGAGGCAGATTCACCCCGGGCACTGGAGCTGGCTGTGGACAACACACACATTACATTTAAACACCACTGATCCATCCACAGGCATTCCCATTAAGACATGGAATGACGGATAAAAAGTCCCCCTATGTATTTTATAGACTGCCATCTTGTCATCATCGCTTCCTCTAAGAAAGGAAACGGGAATTCCAGAGCTGAGATAATGGCACACTAGTATAGAAAGCACTGATGTCTAAGGGTGTCCTTAAAAAAAGACAATTGTGCCCAAAAAAGTGACATGAAATCTGCTCTTTCAGGGGAATTGCACATTAAATGACATTATTTTCATCAGTGTGCAAAACCAGCAACTTCACATTGGATGCCTAAACAGATTTTTAGCTCGTGGACTTTGTCGTCGTTGAAATTATGCTAATCCAAATAATTCCTAATCACAGTTTGCAGGGAGCTCCCGGAGGGCCCCCGAGGCTTGATTCCTGTCATTCCGTGCTGGTGAGTGACATCCCACACGGCGGCGGTTCAAAGCTCTGCAAATTGGGGGCGGGGTCCGCAAGACGGGCGGGTGACGGCCGCTCACCGTCGCTCTGGACCTTCCTGAGGGTGACGGAGGGCGTGGCGATGGCGGAGGCACGGAAATTAGCAGGCAGGGTCTCGGCCGAGTCCGAGGTGACGCCCCGCAGGTCCTTCTCGCGGAACATTTTGCGCCACGATGGCGAGCGCGTGAACGTCTTGGTGCCGTCCTTCAAACAAAATACACGCTCAGTGTGTGTGTGCGTGTGTCCCTGTGTGGTTATTGTGTGTTTGAGAGTTATGCATGTCTGTTTATTTGTTTCTTTGAGCCTACGGTGTGCATGTCTTTGGTTCTGTGTGTGTGGTCTTGTGTGTGTGTTTGACTGACTTCATCGGGGCGTCTCTCGGTTCCCATGGAGATGAGCGAGTTGTACTCTTGCTCCAAGAGTTGGCGGGCCTGCAGAACATTAGCAATGGCAGCAGCAAGATGAGTCAATAGTGTTGTATGTTACAAAGACTCCATAACAAATAGCCTACATATCAATTCTAAATGAAAAACAAAATCAACACATAGTCCAAATATACAGTAAGCAAATTATAATAAATCAATCCTATTAACCAAGGCCTGCATCTACCTGTGTGTTCTGATTGGGTATCTGCAGCAGCAGCGCCAGGTCGGTGTAGTCGAAGGTGTCGTCGAGAGCCAGCAGGGCGCCGTGGACACCGCTCTCGCGAAGGTTGTCGGCGTATTCCTTCAGGCCCAACGTCTGCACCCAGCACATTACGCGCTCGTTTGACCAAACCATCACATCTGCAAAAAAGGGGGAAATTGCCAAAAAGGAAAGGTAAGGCTAAGCCGGGACTCTGTATGAAATGCTGTTTCTGGATTTTGTATGAAAGCGGTAAGAGTGAAATGAACTCAGCAAATAACCAGACATGTATCTTTTGTGTGCGTGTGTGTGTGTGTAGTCTGCGCGTGTGTGTGTGTGCTTTTTTTCCCCAATGCCCTGGTCTTACTTGCCAATCAGTTTGATTGTAAAATGATGACAGTAATTAAAGGCAGTAAAAGCAGCGACAAACGAAATACTTGCGATTATTCCCGAATGCCTGGAAGCCATTTTTGAACCAGCGACGTTAATAAATTGGTTGGAATTCGACGACGACGATATGCACAATCCTCCGCGGGCAACGCATGCATACATTGACATCCTCTGACATAATTGAGGTCCTGCCTCGACGTGCGCGGAAATTATCAGATTCCACAAGAGAACTTGTGAAGGTGACTGGGGAGTCATCTCTGAAGATCCTCTCAGTATGTTTGGGAAACAAAGATGCTACTTGTTATGCCCGTCTGGGGCGTTTCCAGTTATGTGTTGGCATTAAACTAGCATACAAAGCAGTTTGTTGTTTTAAATACACAACATGTCTTTGTTATGTTGAGTTTGACTGAAAGTTTTTGGAGGATTTGTTCACGATGCTGCTTGTTAGTCAAGTTCGCTGCCCCCATAAAGCGCCCGTACCTTGAACTGAAGAAGAAAAAAAAAATCAACTGAATGTATGGAAGTTTATCTGTGCCATCGGATTTTGAATTCGAATTTGTAGCACTGAATTTTTTTACATCCAATTTTTAACACTGAATTTTTTTTTGCATCTAAATCAGACTTTGAATTTTAAAAGCCATCGAATTTCTAGCACTGAATTTTTTTTTCCTAAGACATTTTTTTCAATGTCTCAAAAAATTCAGTGTCAAAAAATTCAATGTCTTAAAAAATTCAGTGTAAAAAAATTCGACATCTCAAAAAATTCAATGTAAAAAAATTCAATGTCTAAAAAAATTCAGTGTAAAAAAATTCGATGTCTCCAAAAATTCAGTGTAAAAATATTCAGCGCGGACATCCGGGGTAACCAAGGGAGAAGTAATCAATCCCTGTATCAAATCATCCAACGTTCAGCCAATCAAGTTACGCTCCATTGGTCATGTGACGTCGAAACAGGAACGTCGTGAAGTTCAAGTTCATTACAGTATTACAGTATTAACTGTTACTGTTACCTTTGAACTTCACGACGTTCCTGTTTCGACGTCACATGACCAATGGAGCTTAACTTGATTGGCTGAACGTTGGATGATTTGATACAGGGATCGATTACTTCTCCCTTGGTTACCCCGGATGTCCGCGCTGAATATTTTTACACTGAATTTTTGGAGACATCGAATTTTTTTACACTGAATTTTTTTAGACATTGAATTTTTTTACATTGAATTTTTTGAGATGTCGAATTTTTTTACACTGAATTTTTTAAGACATTGAATTTTTTGACACTGAATTTTTTGAGACATTGAAAAAAAAGTCTTAGGAAAAAAAAATTCAGTGCTAGAAATTCGATGGCTTTTAAAATTCAAAGTCTGATTTAGATGCAAAAAAAAATTCAGTGTTAAAAATTGGATGTAAAAAAATTCAGTGCTACAAATTCGAATTCAAAATCCGATGGCACAGATAAACTTCCATATGAATGGCTTTATGTGGAGTTACTCATACCTCAAGAGACACCTGAACAAGAGCTTCCGACTAGCGCTTTTACTAACTGGAGCCATCTGGTAATCACAAATGTTTACTCGGAACAGGATGTCGAAAATAAGCTTGGCTAATGAGCCACACGCTGCTTCACCACAGACATGTAGCAGCTTGCTCCGCTGACTTTCCATCACACCGCGTGCGAAAGGGGGTCGCTAATTTGCTCCAACGAGACAATGACGCAGGATGAAGAAAAAAACGAGGTCTGCATAAAGGCTGACTGATGGGTGTAAGGCTTGGAGTTGGGGGAGATGGTCTTACCTTTGTTGTGGTGCGCGCTGTCTTCCCGCCGCCTCTCTAGCTCCTTGCGGTCGTAGTTGAGGCGCTTGAGGCACATGATGCCGTAATGCAAACTCACCCTGCCGGCAAAGAGGGAAAAATTGAGAGGTGTGTGTGTGTGTGTGGGGGGGGGGGTCGAAGGGCGGAATCTTGATACCATTTGGAGCTGCAATTAACTTCTACCGCCCGATTTTTATGGGAGAGCGATTCAACGGAAGCCCCTGTGTCTCACCTGTGGAAACTGTCCACCATCTTGAGCTGCCCTCTCAGCTCCTTCTTGGTGAGGTGGTCCAGCATACGGGCGTCCACCAGCGACTCCATAAAGTAGCTGCGGTACTGCGGCAGGCCCAGACTGGGCAGCCAGTCATTGCCCACCCACTCGTGATTCATGTCGCCATAAGCAAGGATCTAAACGGGGACAAAAAGACCATGAACCATTGTCTCGCAGGATCACACCTGGGCAAAGTTTGCCCAATGAGCATTTACAATGGAAGAAACCTGCATCTGTTCCAGTATGGATGAACGGTAAGTATGATATTTATGAACGAAAGTGAGTTTTTCCTCACCTGATCCCAGCTGAACTCCTTCAGCTCCTAAAAGGCCAGAAGGAGAAGAGAGGGGGCGAATAGAGAGAGAGCGAGGAGGTGGCGGTGAAGGAGGAGGAGGTGGCGAGGAGGAGGAACGGGTGAAAGCAAAGCAGAGGAGCAGGCGAGGGAAGAGGAGGACAAAGGGAGGAAGAGTGTGTTAGTGATCGGGCAATTAGCTGGAAGCGCTTCACAGTGAAACAGCAACCAGAGGGACGAGAAGAAGAAGCTCGACACTACGTGACACAACCACAGAAGAAGAAGAAGAAAAGGAGGAGGAGGAAGGAGACTCATCAACATGGATCCAAAACAAATAATAAAAAAAAATCAATCAACAAAAAATATTCTAAACTAATATGCTAGAAGTATAAACACTACATAAACAACGATACAAACTAATAAACACAAACAATTCAATATAATAGTATTGTAGTAGTAATATTTAAAAAATCGATGTAAACAATACTTGGTAGATATTTACTATGAACAAATAAAGGTTGACATGAACTAACCGGCGGCTTGATTGCTGCGTTCAAGGACTCCATCTCAGCATGGGTCATCCAGACGTTACTGGTCGACTGCGGTCCGAGGGGAGACAAAAGCGACGCGGTCAGATGACAACACAAAACGGTCGAGCCATCTGCATGCCATCACATGTTGCCTTCTAGACTAGAGTGGAAGACTTTGCTTCTTCCCTGACTCGAGGGAGCTTCGCAAGTATTACGTGGCCTCAAGATTGAAAGTAGTTAGGTGGGGTACATTTAAATGGATCACTCCAATTCTTCGGGACAAAAGAAGTTGGCAAGCCACAAAGGTACGTGCACACAGATTCGAACTAACCTCCTAAATGTGGAAAAGGTATCCAATTACCCACAGAATGTAAGAATGTGTGCATAGCAGTTACGGAGGCTCACCGAGCGTGTGCTGGCGGGGGCCGAGGGGCTGGTGAGAGACACCATCTCCTGGATGGCGAGCCTCAGCTTGAGGCGGTGCAGCGGGTTGCTGATGCCGATCTCACGCTGGATCTCCGTGTCCGACAGGTTGGCCATGATGGCGCCACTCTTAACGTTGGCCCGGCAGGCTGCTACGTACCAGGCAGGCATGCCCACCCACAGCTGGAAAGAATCAATGTTGGCAGCAGGTTGAGGACAAAGAGGACTTAGGAAGATGGACTCAAATAAAAATGCGTTACCTCCAGCCATGACACCACGGTGGGACCGTCCCAGGATGCGAAGGGCAAACCTTGGCGACACGCTTCTTCTAAAAGCTCGTGCCTAGGCATATGTATATGAAATGTAAAGTATAAGAAATAGAACACTCTTTCTCTTGCTCACTTTGCTCACTCACTTTTTCTTGCTGCGCCGGTCTTTGTCCGCCGGTCCCAAAGTCCCGGTCTTGTTCATGCCCATGGGGTCTCCGGCAGCCAGGTCTTCAGAAGGCGTTGAGGCTAGCGGAGGCAAAGGACGTTCAAAGCGGCTTGTTGATGTAAGATTTTCTCATGAGTCACTGCTGTACGTTCAACTACATCAAGTTACCGAGTGAGGCTGAGGCGTCTCTTCCAGGCTGTCCCATCCTGCCCTTTTCTTTCTTGCCAAAAAGTCGTCCAATGGAAGACTTGATGCTCTTCTTCTTGCTGGCCTTGTGCAGGGAGTCCTGGCTGCTGTTGGAGCTGCTGCCATCTGCTGACAGGCTGAAGGCAGTGTGACCAGGTCAGTAGACATTTAAACCCAAATGGAAAAGCGGAAACGGCCATCGCCGTGTCTCACCTGCGGAACTCACGAGGGTCATCCAGCAGGGCCCCCGGGTGGGTGAGGGTCATCCTGTCCAGGCGTAGGGCGCGCGGCGTGGGTGGCGGCGTGGAGTCGAGGAGGGCCAGGGTGCGCTCGTCGTCTTTGTTGTTCTGAAAGGATAAACAGTACCACAATAGCAGCCCACTCAGCATAATCAATGCAATTTAACGCTTAGACTAGCAGCTCACCTGTCTGTCGTTCTCGCGGGCCGGCGAGTGGGGAAGGCGTGGAGTAGAGTGCCCCGAACTGGGCGGCGATGGCGAGGCCAGGGTAGAAGAGGTGATGGAGGATGGGATGAAGCCTCGCCCGGCGCTGTCCCTCCCCAGTGAGGAGGGTGGGATAGGCGGACTGTCCAGGGCCACGCTGCTGACGCGGCTCTCAATTTCCTCGGCCCGCAGCTCCGTGTTCTCCTTCTCCTCCAGGATCAGTCTGCGGAACAGGTTTCATTAGCATTGCTTAGCATGCAGCCTGGAATCTGAAATCCAACAGGGCTTCCATCTTACTTGATCTCCTTATTGATGGCCGCTAGCTGTTCCTGCAACATGCTGGCCAGTGTCTGTACATCCGTCTGCCCGCTGGGTGACAGCAGCTCGGACCCGAAGCGATGGTCTCCGTCGTCCTCATCGTCTGAGCACACCACGTCCACGCCGTGGTCGTAGCCGGACCCCAGCAGTGCCTCCGTCTCCCAGTCTGTGTACTAAGAATGCACGCGTATACAAATACGGTACCATTACACCGGCATTCACTCATATTGTTGTTTTATAAATGTATGTGTAAATCAAAACCAGATTCCATTTTCCCACCCCACCTTGGTGGAGTCCTCCCTGGCGGAGCTCCATCGAGCTCGGAGGCTTCGCCTGCCGACCAAGGATGTGTTTCCGAAGGTGTCCAGGTGAGTGGTGGAGCCCATGGGGAGGGAGCCACCCCCGTGGGAGTACCTCAGCTCCAGAGCGCTGCCAGGCAAAGATCGACTGAGAGCGACGGAAAGATGAGATCCAAGATAAGAGAGCGGATGAAAGGTTTCGTTATATTGGCCCACAGCCAGGAATGAAGTCATGCGATGTAAAGACAACATATGTCAACAAAAGAATGTACCGTAATTTTCGGACTATAAATCGCGGGTTTTTTCGTAGTTTGGGTGGGGGGGGCGACTTATAATAAGGAGCAATTTATATGTTTTTTTTCAAAAATGTTCAAAATAAAAAGGTGAAGCCACGATAAACGAACTGCGATGTAGCAAGGGATTATTGTAATTTGAATTTCAAGTGACGTCAGCAGCGCGACGCGGCGTGGCGCGGCGGTTATTTACAAAAAGGACAAAGCTTGATAATGGGATGAGGAAGATGACGAAGGGCCCCACGTACTCATCATTAGCGGCTTTGTTTCTAAGTGACACGGAGGACGAAGAGTTTGAAGGATTTAAGGATTTGGAGTGACACAGAAGGTTTGAAAATCTATTATGGCTTTTACGCACACCCGGTCCTACTCTACGGAGCTCTCTTTCACCTCGTGGCTGGAAGTCCACGCCGCCACACGCCTGGAAGTTTGTTTTGTTAAATAAAGAGCCGTTTACCAAACCCACGTCTTTCCTTGTACTTTGTTAACGCTACAATCTAGTTATATACTAGATCTGTGAAATAACGACGAGGCTGACGTTAGGGCGCACGCGCGGCGTTGTTGACAAAGGACGAGGAATTTCATCGATGGATTTAACGATTTAGAGTGCACAGATGGTTTGAGAATATTATTGCTTATATAATAGTTATTTGATGTCTAATTTATATATTGTTATATGGGCCTATGGAATATTTTGAAGTGCAAGCGCTGTCAGCGGCGCGCACCCATTGTTGACAAAGGACGATCGATGGATTTAATGAACTGGAGTGACACAGATGGTTTTATAAACGTGTTATTTATGTAATCGTTTTTTTTCTAACTCTGAATGTTACGTCAGGCCCGTTCTCAGCTCTTCGTTTGTGTTTATGTCACGTTAGCATACCTATCGTTTAGCCTGTTGTTGCTCGTTCATGTCTGTTCTTGGTGTTGGATTTTGTCGAATAAATTGCCCCCCAAAATGCGACTTATACTCCGAGCGACTTATATATGTTCTTTTTCACTTTTTTAGGCATTTTATGGCTGATGCGACTTGTACTCCGGAGGGACTTACGGAAAATTACGGTAAGTAGTATAGTATGACAAACTGGTAGGAAACATTTGGATATTTTTTTCCTACCTGGAATAAGAGCCTCCGGGCCTGGCTCTCAGTTGATCGAGTTCAAGCTGAAGGCGTTCCAGCTCTGCAATGAGCTTGTCCTGATAGACAGAAGACACACAGTCGGGTAGTAAATAGAGTCAGCGTAAAAGTCTGAAGGCGAATTCTGAGGACAGACAAACCCTCACCTTGTTTGCCAGAACATCATCCTGAATCTTCTTCATGTTGGACAGCTCCTCAGAAAGAGCGTTCTACGAGAAGAAGAGGAGAGCACAGATTTGATTGCCAAACATGGACAACACGCTGCAAGTTATCGTCAAAAAAACACAAATACATAAAAAAATTGAAATATTGGAGAGGGGAAGTAAAAACAACTGAGAAAATGCAGAAAGCAAAAAGGCGAAAGGCTAGCACAGTTTTACTTTGTCTGGGGTTCGACGGAGGCTGTTTATGTCATTATTTTGACGAGGCGGTATTGTTGCCCCGCCCAATTAAAGTTGGTAAGGGAATCGAATCGATGAGCAGTATCTAGAATGGAATCGATATCGTCAAGTTTGACCTTCTCCTCCAGCGCGGCCATCCTCTCTTTGAGGTGCAGCTGTAGCCTCTCGTTGGACTCGGACAGCAGCTTATCAACTGTGTCCGAGAGACGTTTGTTGTGCTCGTCGTTCATCCTCTCACGCTGCCTGGCCTTCAGGGCGCGGGAATGGAAACAAAGAAAAAGGTGTGTAATACACGCATTGGGAGCAAAATCATTCACAACAAGCCTTGCGTTCCACATGAGATTGCCATCTTTGGCTTTAGAAAATTAAAGCACCTTTGTGTGGCAAAACGGTCAAGATGGTGGCCGTGAGCCAAGCGTGACTCACCCTCTGCAGCTCTTGGTTCTTCTCCTCCAGTTGCGCCTCCATCTGCCGTAGTCGCTCCTCAAAGTTGCCGTGGCGCTCCTCGGCCTGGAGAGGAGGTGAAGGAAGATGAGGAGGACGAGAAGGAACAAGAGAAGGAGGGAAGAGGTAGAAAAGGGAAGACATGAGCACGCTGCCATGCGGCGTCCATTTTGCCTGGACACGCATCAGGTTAATTGTTTGCGCTGAAGCTGTTTGGCAGCGTGGCTCGTTTCTTTCCTGCAACCCTCTAAGAGACAAGAAAGGTTTACGGGAACCGCTGGAGCTTCTTTGATGATGTGTCCAATGGCATCACTCGTAAATAAACTGTTCAGGCCGGGCTCCGTATTAACGGCTCTTTAAAAAAGAAATATGGCTTTCTTGTGTTTCTCTGACATCATCCCTGACATTTAATTTGATGGCTGTATTTGTGATGTTGTTGCTTTGGTACCTTGTTGAGGGCGGCCACCCTCTGTGCCAGCTGCGCTTCGATCTCGGGCAGTGTCTCGGCCCTCTGCAAGGTTTGCTGCAGCTTCTGCTTGGCGTCGTCCAGCCGCTCCTGAAGCTGACGGTTCTTCTCCTCGCTCTACACAGCATTAGCGTGTAGCATGAGCATGTAGAACTGGCGTGCAGCCTCGCTTTGTCTTTGCCTACCTGACGGTGGAGAGACTCTTTGCTGGCCAGCTCGTTCTCCAGCTTGTCTTTGATATCGTGGAGAGACGTCGCCTCCCGCTGGGCACTTAGGTACCTGCAGGCGGCAGGAGGATGTCGGCGAGGATAGACGACGAGGCGCTTTAAATACAGATAATGTACCTGCGCTCCAGTGTGGTGATTCGCTCCTCCATGTCTTCTCGCTGACACAGGGCCTGAGAGGTTCAAAAGACAAACAATGTCATGCCACATTACAGAAAGGTCAGCATTTTAAAAAGCGGTCCGGTATTTGTTGTGCGACCAAAGTGCATCTGGAAGGATTTGCCAAAGTGTGATGCGACCTCCTTAACGTCTCGTTGCAGTTTGTGGTTGGCTTCCTCCGATCGCGTCAGTTCTCTCCTGGCAGACGTCAGCTGCTCCTCGATCTCGCCAACCTGCCACAAAGACACAAAGATTACATCACTACAGTATGATTGTACATTCGGTATTAGTTGGAGTACGGCACCTGTCTGCACATGAGCGCCAGCCTCTCCTTGAGCTGCCCCAACTCGGATCGCTGTCTTTCGATCTCACTTTCGCGCTGCCGGTCCACCTCGCCGTCATCCAAGATGGACGACGGCCCGTTGGGAAGCCGCTGGCATCACAGGAAATAGTTCACATGTTCGTCACAAAGAGAGGTTTCAACTCAAAGTTTGGGTTTCAAGCTTTTTTTCCTGTGTTACTGAACGAACCTCTTTATCGAGTCCCTGCTGTCGTCGTTTGATTTGCTCGCGTAGAGAGACCACCTACAACAACAACACGTCATGAGCGCCTGCAAGAGTCCGGTTGGAGTACAGCAGGCACGAGGTGGGACCGACTTCCTGCGAGGACGACTGCAGCTCGTCCTCCAGCGTGGCCACCCGCTCCAGGGCCACGCGCAGCCTCTCGCGGACCTTCTCGTCCAGGGCCTTGTGGTGCTCGAACAGGGACTTGAGGGCCTTGAGCACCTCCACCTCGCTGGAGACCCCCGCAGGCGACTGCGCCTGACGCTTCACGACCGTCATCCTCAAGCTGCGCTCGTGACGCGATACCAAACACTCCAGATGCTCCAGAAGCAACTAGCACAAGCACACAATTCCTCCGTTACACCAAATGAAGTCAAATTAAACTATGTGAAAATGAGCCAAGTCACCCTATCGAATGACGTATTTAATGTGCACACCATATACAATAAGAGTTGTACAAACTCGTGTGTTGTTGCGCTCGGCTTTGAGCTCTGCGATCTCCTCTTCCCGTTCCAGAAGCTGCTCGCGACACAGGTTCAGCTCTTTGGTCAGCACCGCAAATTCCTACAATGGGCCACAAGAGGGCAGTATTTACAAGTATATTATTTTAGTTTTTTTTTTTAATGCACTAGATTTAGCGATTCAGTAGAATTAGCAAAAACAGGTACCTTCCTTTTATTTATTTTTATTTGTATATTTATATTAAATAATAACACAAACTGAGATGACTTCACATTTTGACATTTTGTTCTGTTAAAAACAAATGTCAAATAAAAATGTGATGTGATTAAAAATGATAAAAATCACAATATGAAATATGAAACTATTTGTCAACAGGAAGCAACCTGTTGAGCATGAAATTCTTTTCATTGCACAATAATCCAGTACCTGTGTGTGTGTTCAGCATGAAAATGAAGTGCCTGGAGGTGACAGGAAAGGGGCCAGCACCCTTGACTGACTGACTGACAGCAGCCTACTTGAATTGTTGTCTAATTGTGCAATTATATGTAATTGCATTTGGTGTGACTGGCTGGTAACCATGGCGATGCGTCAACAAAGAAGAACAAGCGCGATATGCCACGCACACACGCATCACTTGAAACGACCTGACGTTTGTTCCCACCTGCGGCAACGCGATGGACAGCTGCCTTTGTAGCGACTCCTTCTCATGGCCGAGCTCTCGTAGTCGCAGGTGGGCCGTTCCTAGGCTGTCCTGGGTCTCCCTCAGACTCTCCAACAGCCTCTCTCGCTCCGTCAGCATGTTGACCATCAACGACTCCAGGTTGCCCGTACTGCCCCCTTCATCCCCACCGCCACGGGGGTCCCGGCTGCCATAGCCGCCCATGCCACCTCCAATACCTCCACCGAGGCCGCTGCCGGATCCCACCGGCGAGGACGAGCCACCACCGCCCCCGCCGCGCCCGTCCTCCGAGATGGTGGGCATCACCTCGCACATCATCTTGAGGCCGGTCTAGGGTTTTCTTGAGGAGGGGGGGCGGAAGGGGAGAGGCGGTCCGGGAGGGTAAGGGGTAAGGTTGGGTGGGAGGAGGACCTCGTACCCCCAGTCCAGGTTCTTCAGCAGGACCACAGAGAAACCTGCAAGGACAGGAACACACACATACACAATGTTCCCTATGCTGTTTTAAGTTGTAAAGAATTGCATTGAAAATTATGGAGAAAAGAATTGTGCACAAGAGGGCGCCAAAGTAGTTCTTCTCTTGCTTAGACTTGAACACAACAACAAATAGGTGAGTTTGTCAAAAGCAGAGGAGAGGCTTCCAAAAAATGTTGCAAATGAGTGTATTCCTAACAGGTTCTATGCAGGGGTTCACTGAACACATACAGGAAGTCCACCGAGTAGAATTTTAATTAGAGCTCACGTGTTTAACGTGTTTTTTTTTTTTTAACTCAAGCAAAAGTCCCCACTGAACGTGAAATCTCGCGATCAGTCTGCCGAGAGCGCGAAATGGAGGGAAGGGAGGATGTGATGGGGGGGGGGGGGGGGGGGGGCCTTGCGCTGTCATGATGGGGCTCGTGCGTGCGCGCGAAAAGATGTCTCGTACGGCGGCCTTCGTAAGCCCCCAAGAGACGATATTTTGTAAGAAAATGCAGCTGTGAGAGTGTTCTTGTTGTCAGGGAGCAAGGGGGGAGTGAAGGGGGGCGGCTCGTTGAACGGTCCCAGACGTGGCGTAAAAACGCTGGGAGGTGTCAATCATCCTGTCGCCAAGACGAGGCCTAATTAAGACATGGGTGACATTACAAGATGGTGGGAAATGGTTGTTTGGGCTAAATATGCCGACGTCTGTTTCGCCCCTCGCACGCCCCTCCCTCCGGTAAAAACCAGCTGGTAGTGGAACGGACGCCGCCGATGATGCTGATGATGGTGGTGAAATGATGGATGATTTCCGGGGCCCGCTGGAGACTTTTCGTTCTTACCCGTGTCATGGTCCAACGAGGACGGGGAGAAAAGGAGGCCCTCCCGCCTCAGTCTCGGCAGGTGGCAGAGTAGCAGCCGGCGGCCCTCGGTTCCAGGCCGGTGGGGTTACTTAGCAGCCCGCACCACATCTACATCTCCTCCCTCCGATCTGGGAGCGACAGTACCCCGGTAGGTGTCAAGGTGGACGCTCTGCGAAAAAGCAACATCCGGGGATTGTCACAATAAGAGTTTACAATACTTGGAATAAATAGACAAACTTCGGTTGTCCAATAATTTTGTTTTATGGCTACACATCCGTGTTTTACATGTGAACAATCACTAGCAATTGTATTTTAAGTTCTAAGGATTATTATAAAGTGCAGCACTTTGAAATTCAATTCTTTACTACTTTTGACTTATCATGCAGCTATTTGCAACTTTATAAATTCTTAAATGATGAATAAATTACTTTTTAATGGCGTAACTTCATTTTAAACATATTTTACATATCAATGAAAAGGGCTTTAAGAATTAGAATGATTCTCTATCCTAAATTAGTCTACAACTAAAAGGGTTAACTCTTATTTTGAAGCCTGAGCTCAACATTTTCCGCCAGTCAGCCCGACGTCCCGTGCACCTGACCACTTCCTGTCACGTTCCTTCTCGCATCTCCATCACCTAGAAGATGAAGTCAACAAGCTAATACTTCTTTTCAACTTTTATTTTCAATTTACTGTTAAAAAATACCATAATACACACATAAATTAATGCATTTGTCTTGTATTTCAAAGAAACACATATTGACAATCATGAACCGTTAGCCAATTAGAGTCGAGCGAAGGCGGGACTTGTCTCCATGAGGAAGAGAAGGGAATTACGTCATACTCTCTTATAGCAAAACCTTCCCAACGATCTAAATTGACATTATTGGTGTTAAACAATGAAAATGGCAAACTATCTTATACGTTTTAAGATACAAGAAAGCATCATAAATCTGTATTATGTTTACGCAAAGTGCAGCATTGAGGATGGATTAAAATAAATTGTAATGTTATATATTACTCACAAAGAGAAAGCCTTAAAAAAATAAACATTTAGTAGCTGCATGAGTTTGTTGCATCAATTTTTTGATGCTTTACGTGACCCCACGTCCTTGCTCTGTGACATTTGAATTTTTTTTTATACATAACATTTTACGCGGACACGCACTTCTGATATGACAGTGACATCTTTATTTGACAGACAGGAGGCAGGCAGCTACGTGGACACCGGGTGGGGTGGCGGTTATGGAAGTTTATCTGTGCCATCAGATTTTGAATTCGAATTTGTAGCACTGAATTTTTTTACATCCAATTTTTAACAGAATTTTTTTTTTGCATCTAAATCAGACTTTGAATTTTAAAAGCCATCGAATTTCTAGCACTGAATTTTTTTTTCCTAAGACATTTTTTTCAATGTCTCAAAAAATTCAGTGTAAAAAAATTCAATGTCTTAAAAAATTCAGTGTAAAAAAATTCGACATCTCAAAAAATTCAATGTAAAAAAATTCAATGTCTAAAAAAATTCAGTGTAAAAAAATTCGATGTCTCCAAAAATTCAGTGTAAAAATATTCAGCGTGGACATCCGGGGTAACCAAGGGAGAAGTAATCGATCCCTGTATCAAATCATCCAACGTTCAGCCAATCAAGTTACGCTCCATTGGTCGTTATATTCTTGTTGATATATTTATTGTTTTTACTTTTGTTATATGTATTTATGTTGTTGAAATGCCTGTTACTGCTGCTGCAACAAAGGAATTTCCCAGATTGGGATTAATAAAGAAACTATCTATCTATCTATCTATCTATCTATCTATCTATCTATCTATCTATCTATCTATCTATCTATCTATCTATCTATCTATCTATCTATCTATCTATCTATCTATCTATCTATCTATCTATCTATCTATCTGTAGTAATAGGCAGGGTAGGAACCGTTGTGAGGGTTGTATGTTGCTGGGGGGAGAGGACAATAAAGTATGTTCCGTCTTGACATGAACGAGCGTCTGTCCCGTCTCTGCCTTAAGGGTTTCTATGTACCTATTAAACAATAGAACATGGTGTCAGAAGTGGGATCCAAAAGTGTCGAAGCGAAGAGACTACTGGACTAGTGTAAGTCCCAAGCAAGACAGGACGTTGCAAGTGGAAAAAGTAACTTCAGTCCGCTAGCACGGCTAGGCAGGAGCTAACGCTAAGGGAGACGAGGAAGAAAACAACGAGGCTCGAAAAGATGGCGCAATATCAAGTAATGCCACCGGAAAAATTCACGTTCAAGGCAGAAGACTGGCCCAAATGGATAAAACGCTTTGAGAGGTTTCGCATCGCATCAGGTTTGGAAACTCAAGCGGAGGAGAACCAAGTGAATGCACTAATCTACAGTATGGGAGAAGAAGCGGAGGACATTTTGGTTTCCCTCCACCTCACCCCAGAACAAATGAGTGAGTACGGCAGAGTCACGCAGAGACTGGATGCTCACTTTGTAGCTCGGAGAAATATAATTTTTGAAAGAGCTAAGTTTAATCAGCGGCAGCAAGAGATAGGCGAGTCGGCAGACAGCTTTATCACCGCGCTTCATTGTTTAGCTGAACACTGTGGATATGGACAACTACACAATGAGATGGTCAGAGATAGACTTGTAGTTGGACTTCGAGACAAGCGTTTGTCAGAACTGTTGCAACTGGATCCAGAACTTACATTAGAAAAAGCAGTTACAAAAGCCAAACAGAGTGAAATGGTCAAGAAACAACAAGAAATGCTGAAAACGAACTTCAAGGGAGACGTCGTTAATACTCAACTTGATAGTGTACGCATCAAACCACAAGGGGGCGCCAGACCCAAACAAAACAAAATGCAGCTGAAACCAGGATTTTCCACCAAAGCCAAACCATGCACAAGATGTGGAGACACAAAAGGTCACGCTTATCAGCAATGCCCGGCTAAAGATGCCTCATGCAATAATTGCAAAAAGAAGGGACATTTTGCTAGAATGTGCAGGTCCAAGAAAATGTATGAGGTCAATCTAGAAAGATTAGAGGATTTTTCCTCAGAGGATATTTCATTTTTGGGTTCATTGGCTTGTGAATCTTCAGATCCGTGGATGACAGAAATAGAAATGGACAAGTCTAACGCTGTGTTTAAAATTGACACAGGCGCGGGTGTGACAGCAGTTCCAGCTGGCATGTATGTAAAAGGACAATTCAAAGAACTAAAGCAAACCAGAAAAGTGCTGATGGGGCCAGGCAGGTCGCAGTTAAAGGTTAAAGGCAAGTTTTCGGCGACTCTCAAAAGAAGAGACAAAAGCATAATGGAGGACATTTATGTGGTTGAAGGGCTAAGTACAGCTTTACTGAGCAGACAAGCAGCCACTGCATTACAGCTAGTGGCTAGGCTTGATACAGCTACTTTGGACGATAAAGAGACAATCAAGCAGGAATTTCCGGAGCTATTCACAGGGCTTGGAATCATGAAAGGAGAATACCATATTGTACTTAAACCGGAAGCACAACCATTCTCCGTCTCAACTCCACGACGCATTTCTATCCCTTTACTACCAAAGGTTAAAGAGGAACTTTCTCGTATGGAGCAACAAGGAGTCATCTCCAAGGTGGAGCAGCCTACAGAATGGTGTGCACCTATGGTGGTGGTTCCCAAGCCCGCACGTGAACGAGTGAGAATATGTTCAGACCTCACTCAACTAAATAAGTCTGTTTTGAGAGAAAGGCACCAGCTACCTTCAGTTGAAAACACGCTTGGACAGCTTTCAGGTGCCAAGGTCTTTTCAAAACTAGATGCCAATGCAGGTTTCTGGCAGATTCCTCTTTCCAAAGACTCATCACTGCTCACAACCTTTATCACTCCTTTCGGTCGCTATTGCTACAATCGACTGTGCTTTGGACTATCTTCAGCACCAGAACACTTTCAGAAACGCATGCAGCAAATCCTAGAAGGCCTGGAGGGAGTGGTGTGTCAGATGGATGACGTCCTCATCTGGGGAGTGGATCAGATAGAGCACGACAAAAGACTGAGGGAAGCTCTCACACGTCTACGGGACGCGGGCGTGACACTTAATGATAAGTGTGAATTTTCAAAGACTAAAATCAAGTTCCTGGGTCAGATCATTCAGGCAACTGGAGTTAGCCCCGACCCAGAGAAATTAAATGCAGTGAAAGCCATGAAGGAACCAACCAACATTTCCGAGGTGAGAAGATTTCTGGGAATGGCAAATCACTTGGGAAAGTTTTTGCCACACTTAGCAGAAAAGACACGTCCACTCAGAGATCTGTTAAGAAAAACAAACATGTGGTCATGGGGACCTCAGCAGATTCAGGCTTTTGAAAGCATAAAGATAGACTTGACAACACCTCCTGGGCTGGCATTGTATGATCCTTCAGGTGATACGCTAGTCTCAGCAGATTCATCTTCTTATGGACTGGGTGCTGTATTGTTGCAGAAAACAAGCAGTATGGACTGGAAACCAGTGGCGTATGCATCACGCGCATTGAGCACCACCGAGCAGCGCTACGCGCAAATTGAGAAGGAAGCGCTAGCCACAACGTGGGCATGTGAGAGGTTTGCAGAGTTTTTGATTGGAAAGGACTTTCACATTCAAACTGACCACAAACCTCTAGTCCCTCTGCTGGGCGCGAGAAATCTGGACGAACTACCTCCACGTATACAACGCCTGAAAATGCGTCTCATGAGATTTTCATTCACCATATCCCATGTGGCGGGCAAAGAAATCGCAACGGCTGATGTTCTATCAAGAGCACCGGTGACGTCTTCGGAGGAAAGACTACGTGAGGAAGAGATCAACCTCTACGCCGACACCGTAGTGGCCAGCCTCCCTGCAACTGAGAAGAGACTTAAAGAGATTCAGTCTCATCAGGACAAAGATGACATTTTGCGACAGCTTAAGCAGTTCTGTGTAAGTGGTTGGCCAGACAAGTTTTCGATTGAAAAGACTTTTATGCCATATTTCCCTTTTGCAGGTGAACTGACTGTTCAGAATGGGTTGTTGTTATTAGGCTGTAGGCTGGTCATTCCAAAAACACTCAGAGATGACATGCTAAACAAACTTCACGAAGGCCACTTAGGAATTACTAAGTGCCGAGAACGTGCTAAACAATCTGTGTGGTGGCCAGGTCTTAGCAAAGATTTAAAGCAACTCATTGAGAAGTGTGACACATGTGCCCGTGAGCGTGTTAACAACAGAGAGACAATGTTAGGAACTGAGTTTCCTTCAAGACCATGGTGTACAGTCGGGGTAGATTTGTTTCAGTTCGGTAAAAACCAGTATCTTGCGGTTGTAGATTACTTTTCAAGGTTTTGTGAGGTAGCCAAGCTTTCGTGTACAACTTCGGACGCTGTGATTACCCACTGTAAATCTATTTTTGCTCGACATGGTATACCTGAGGTTGTGCGCTCAGATAATGGTCCGCAATTTGCATCTGAAGAGTTCAGAAGGTTTGCACGGATGTGGGGGTTTTCACATGTCACATCCAGTCCACATTTCCCACAGAGTAATGGGGAGGTGGAGCGGGCAATAAGGACTGTCAAAAGTCTACTAAAAAAGTCCAGTGATCCCTACTTAGCTTTAATGGCTTACCGTGCCGCACCTTTAGCAAATGGTTGTAGTCCAACTGAACTGCTAATGGGGCGTAAAATACGTACTACTGTTCCGGTCATTCCCTCTCAGCTAGATCCGAAAGGAGCGGATTTGGAAGATGTGAAGAGGAAGGAGCAGAGCTACAGACAAAAACAAAAACTGAATTTTGACAAACGACATAGAGCTCACACATTGCCTGCCTTACAACCTGGAGACCATGTGTGGGTCAAGGACATGCAACAGAGAGGTACTGTAGTGTCCACAGCGAACACACCAAGATCCTACATCGTCGAAACATCTGGGGGAAATCTCCGGAGAAACAGGTATCATCTCTCGCGCACACCTGTGGCTCCAGAACCACACATCGCTGTCCCTGATATGGGGGTAAGCAACCCTACAGAGACTCTGAAAGGACCGGTCTCTCCTGTTGTACTCTCTGGTTCACCAGAATCTGAGAGACGCTATCCTTCTCGCGTCAGGAAGACCCCAGAGTTCCTTAAAGATTATGTTACTTGAGTTCACATGTTTAACTTCAGGGTCTGGGCTGTCAGATTTGGTAATACCAATTGTTTAGTAGTTAAGTTGTTGCCACTGGGTTCGTATATTGGGATGGTATTGAGTTGTAAAACATTTCACCTTTTTCTGCTAGTTGTTGAGGAAATAATCTGTTGTATTAATTTTCGACACAAAGTTTATTTCCCATTGAGAAAGGGGGATGTAGTAATAGGCAGGGTAGGAACCGTTGTGAGGGTTGTATGTTGCTGGGGGGAGAGGACAATAAAGTATGTTCCGTCTTGACATGAACGAGCGTCTGTCCCGTCTCTGCCTTAAGGGTTTCTATGTACCTATTAAACAATAGAACACTATCTATCTATCTATCTATCTATCTATCTATCTATCTATCTGACGTCGAAACAGGAACGTCGTGAAGTTGTTGTTTTTTTTTTTTTTTACGTCGTGAAGTTCAAAGGTGAGCTCCGGTCAGAGCTCAGGATGGCCCAGAACACAAATAATAACGCTTTGGTGAGTGTACTCTTTATTTATCTTTTGTGTTCGTAAAAGTCAGTATTTTATTTACCGGACACCTTAACAGAATTTGTTGAACAATATCTACACAGGGAACTTTTAATGAAGTGGCGTTCCTTAAAAGTTTGCTAGCTATGAGCTAGCGTTATGTTAGCTAATAGCTGGCGTTATGTTAGCTAATAGCTGGCGTTATGTTAGCATGGCTTATTTATACTCAAAACAGTTGAAAAAAAAGGACAAATGGACATCCGATAATGTGGCTGTCACCAAACTACTCTAATGCTTATTAAAGTCTAGTAACATTTAGCTATCACCGTTCCTATCTCCGTTGCCTTTCGCGGCGCCATCACCATGGTAACCATTATCATGGTGATGGCGCCGCGGCCACGGTACTGCGCTCTTTAGCAGGAGTATGCTATACATACTGGTTGGTGTACTGATGTCAACAGTACTGCATAAACATTGCTACCCGAACCTGGAGTTCCTTGTTCTAAACTGTAAACCCTTTTATTCACCGCGGGAGTTTTCCTCCTTCATCTTCATCGGAGCCCACCTCAGGCGTCTGTGAGCGACGCTATCCAACAGCTGGCTACACAGATCACATGTTTAGAACGGGATCACACGGACTCTCTGGTTATTGTTTTAGGCGACTTTAACAGAGCTGCACTCAACCATGAACTGCCTAATTACAAACAACATGTGAGTTGCCCTACCAGAGCTAACAGTATATTTGACCACTGTTACACCGTTCTGAAGCATGCCTATCGCTCTGTCCCCCGTGCAGCTCTGGGACAGACCACTGCCTTGTTCATCTCATTCCAGTTTACAAGCAAAAACTGAAATCTGTTAAGCCTGTAGTTCGGTCTGTAAAGAAGTGGTCTGACGATGTCAAACAGGTAAAGGTAAACATCGATTTATATTGCCGTGTTTGACCTCGGACATTAGACGCGACTTTATTTTGAAATCCAGTTCATTGTTGCTTGCTTCCTCTTTCCGGGAGCAGGGAGCGGCGTTGCTGCAAGTGAAAGGGGAGTCGACAACTAGTACGCGGCTCCTGGGCTGGTGCTATGGCTAGTGTCCAAAAAGACGAGGAAATTTGCTCCCCTTTAGGCTTCAAGTCATTCGTTTGGAAGCACTTTGGATTCCAAAGAAAAGATGGCTCCACGGACAAGACACGTGCAGTTTGTAAATCCTGCCATGCGGTGATCAAATATTCAGGGAGCACAAATCTCGCCGCACATTTAAAGAAAAAACGCGACATCAAAGTTCAGTGTTAAAGTAAGCAATTTGTATACTACAATACTCTTGTAATTTCCTAAATAAAGAGTTTGCAGTACCTTGTTGATTTTGCGTATGAATTGTTGTAAATCAGGATATTGTTCTATATTTTTTATTAAAAAAAAAAAAAATCGATCGTAGAGCACTATATCGCGATATATCGTGAATGAATCGCAGCAGGCTTTAAGATATCGGCAAATATCGTATCGTAGTTCTTTATATCGATATTATACCGTATCGTGACAAAACCCGCGATTTACACCCCTAATATATATATATATATATATATATATATATATATATATATATATATATATATATATATATATATATATATATATATATATATATATTAATAGTCATTACTTTTCCACTCCTTTTATGTGTTTTATTTCTCATTATTACTACTATTACTTCAAATACTTCTAGAGTAACAACATCTGCCGGTGAAAAATTCCTTGTATGTGATCATATGCTTGGCAAATAAATCGAATTCTGATTCTGATTCTGACAGGATAGTCAGGCTGAGATTGTGCTGTCAGCCAGGCGCTTATTGGATTTAATCAGTTCGTCTGAAAGACAACGGGGCGCAGCCAGTGGTGGGGTAGTAAATCAAGTTCCGAGGTTTAGTATTACTAAACTTTAGTTCATGTACACATGGCTTATTTAATCTATATATTGCAGATGTATTGATGATTAATATATATTCCTTTATACAATCCTGCAGACGGAGAGCCCATCACTTCAAATGGAAATGACCAGGTAAAGACTATTGGGAGAGATGTTTGTTTTTGGGGGGGAAGGGGGGGGGATTGACAGCTGCTCCCCAAAGAGCAAAAGAGAGGCTCGGCTTAGCGAAAAAAGACTGAACTGCATCACGATTTTTGTTGAATCGGCAATACCAATGTGTTTTAAAAATCACTTTCAAAGCAGGCTACACTAAGAAGAGTTCCTTGTTACATGTTCAATGCTGGATTTGTGGCAAAACATCAACAAATATTGCATATTCATAGTAATTCTAATGGATAATTAAAGAATACTACATAAATTAAAAGTGCAACGCAAAACAATGGATTTTTGCGCCTATTTGGAATTTTAACACAAAATACTTTCCCCCTTCAACAAATACAAATACCGACGGCTTTGCACACTCCTATTTGAAGGTCTAAGTCAGTGCTTCTCAAATAGTGGGGCGCGGTGCTATATCTGGGGGGGCGCGTGTGACCCTGGGGAACAGGCTTTTTTTTTGGCAGTACTAGAATAAAGTGTAATTGCGAATCTTCACAGCAGGGGGCAGTGGCGCTCTCATTGTTACTTCTGTGACGTTTGCGACAGTGCAACATTTTACGACTTAAAAGACAAGTTAGGATAGTCACGGTGGGGAAGGGGGGGCGCGAATAGTTTTCTTCTTGCTGGGGGGGGGGGCGTAACAGAAAATAATTGAGAAGCACTGGTCTAAGTGATTGCCTTTTGAACTTTATTGGAAACTGATGAGGGTATGCAATACAGTGTGCCAAGGTTTTCTATTTTCATCTGTCATGTAAGACGATGTTCAAATTTTTTCAATAACACTGTCATTTTAGTTAAAAAAAAGTTAACAGATCATGTGATAGTTAATTTTTTACACTTTTTTATTTTTATTTTCTATAGGTCTTTTCCAGGTCTTTTTACCAAGGGCAGAGGGAAGAGGCGCTTTCCCGCAGCAAATCTAGTTCCTGCCCAGTTACTTGACTGGATACAGCATTTAATAACACAAGTTCTTGTGTGCAAGTGAACTCTAAGAAGTCCAGATCAAGAGGCATGCGTCCCAGAATATGCTCCAATCGAGAGCGAAGTCTTTCTAAAAGATGATTAAGCAGGAGTTCCTAGGAGAGAAAAACAAAATCACTGTGTGAGCACATTTTATGGAAAATTCAAACTAAGCATGGATTTGTTAACACTTTTATGTTCTCTTTTTATTGTCTCAAGTAAGTTAACATCTCATGAGTATCGGAGTGAGTTCAGAGCTGAGATGATTTATTTTCATATGAAAAATGCTCATTTGTAAATGTATTTTTTAGTGGGCATCAGGACTTTGTCCTTAACCTTGGAAAACAACCTCTGTCCCAACAAGTGAGAGAGTCAGACAGCGTCCAGTACTGGCAATTATGTAAATTGGCACGGAAAATGTAACTTTGCAAACGGCAGAATGGGGCTGCTAACTTATGAGCAATCACAACCCAAGCTGTTAACAGTAACAGTTAATACTGTAATGCAATTATTTGTGCCTTCTTTTAATGTTGTGGGTAAAGTGAATCACCTAGTAGTAGTTTGCTGTTAAACAAACGTTGAGTCAGATATTTCTTGCCAGCCACATCATAACATCGGAACAGAGTACTAAAGAGCGCAGTACCGAGCGCCATGTTACCATGGTAACCATGCTAACATAACGCTAGCTCATAGCTAGCAAACTTTCAAGGAACACCACTTCATTAAAAGTTCCCTGTGTAGACATTGTTCAACAAATTCTGTTAAGGTGTCCGGTAAATAAAATACTGACTTTTACGAACACAAAAGGTAAATAAAGAGTACACTCATCGAAGCGTTATTATTTGTGTTTTGGGCCATCCTGAGCTCTGACCGGAGCTCACCTTTGAACTTCACGACGTTCCTGTTTCGACGTCACATGACAAATGGAGCGTAACTTGATTCGCTGAACGTTGAAAAAAAAAAAATCGCTGAACGTTGGATGATTTGATACAGGGATCGATTACTTCTCCCTTGGTTACCGCGGATGTCCACGCTGAATATTTTTACACTGAATTTTTGGAGACATCGAATTTTTTTACACTGAATTTTTTTAGACATTGAATTTTTTTACATTGAATTTTTTGAGATGTCGAATTTTTTTACACTGATTTTTTTAAGACATTGAATTTTTTTACACTGATTTTTTTGAGACATTGAAAAAAATGTCTTAGGAAAAAAAAATTCAGTGCTAGAAATTCGATGGCTTTTAAAATTCAAAGTCTGATTTAGATGCAAAAAAAAATTCAGTGTTAAAAATTGGATGTAAAAAAATTCAGTGCTACAAATTCAAATTCAAAATCCGATGGCACAGATAAACTTCCATAGCCGGAGTCCTTTAAACCATTTGCAATCCATATCACACAACGCGATGAGACGATGCAGTTCTCTGAATTCAAGACGAAAATGCGCAGTTACGAGGACACAGAGAAGATGCGGGCTGAAGCAGATGACAACGTTCGTGATGAACGTACGGCAGAGGAGAGCGAGACCTGACAGACCAGCTGACCGGGGAGCCGAGAGGAGCGCCGCGGAGGTGGTGTGCTTCAAGTGCGGCCTGAAGGGCCACATGGCCAGAGCCTGCCGACGTAAACTGTGGTGCAGTCATTGCAAGAGCAGCACGCACCGGGACGCGACCTGCAGGCGGCAGCAGCGCGGCAACCGGGACGACGCACCGAGGGTCCACGGGGAGACGGAAGACCAGGACCGAGACGAGCACTTCTTCCGAGTGAGCGAGGGGGCAGCAAGAGTCGACGTGAGAGGCCTGATGGTTGACTGCGGGCGGGACTACCTCGCACATCATCACAGACCTGGCGAAATTCAAGCGGTTTGATGACGGGTTCCAGGCCGAGACACACTGCGTGGAGCTGGCGGACGGCACGCGGTGCAAGGGCGTCGCGGAGCGCCGAGGTGATGCAGAAGTCTACCTGATCGACAGCACAGGTAGACACCTGAACGCAACGCTGAGGCAGGCGCTGTACATCCCATCCTACCCACAAGACATCCTATCCGTGAAAGCAGCTACTGCCAGGGGAGCCACTGTGGTCTTCAAGGAGGAGAACAACGTCCTCATCTACCAAGACGGTACGAAATTCCCCATCCACGTACGTGATAGACTATATTATTTGCATACAGTAAATGATGATGATGATGATGATCAGTGCCCCGGTTCTTATTTTAGCTTCTTTCTCACCACAGGTTGCAGCTGCCGTCTTTATTCATTGTGTGTTTCGTTGCAAACCATCATCACCCTATATGTAGCGTCACATATTCAGCATCATTGACAACTCAAAAATGAGTTAATATAACATTCATATTATGTCATCACAGGGGATTGTTCACCTACAACAGGCTTCCATTCGGTGTGGCCTCTGCCCCGGCCATATTTCAGAGAACGATGGAGAGTCTTTTATGTGGGATTCCTCTAGTAGCTGTGTATCTAGATGATATATTGGTAAGTGGCATGGACCAATCTGATCACCTAAAAAACCTAGACTCTGTGCTAAACAGATTGAAAGAAGCGGGACTACGCCTTAGGAGAAACAAGTGTACGTTCCTTCAAGATGAAGTGGAGTACTTGGGCTACAAAGTCGATGCACAAGGATTACACCCCATTGCCCAAAAGGTCAAAGCAATCCAAGATGCTCCTGCCCCAGCAAATGTTTCAGAGCTGAAATCATTCTTGGGTTTGTTAAACTACTACAACAAGTTTCTTCCAAACCTGGCAACCCTGTTGGCACCATTACATGAGTTGTTGAGACATGATGTTCGTTGGAAATGGGACAAAGAACAAGAAGAGGCATTCCAAAAGGCAAAGGACTTGCTTAACACTTCAGATGTTCTTGTACACTACTCAGCTGACCGTGAGTTGGTTTTGGCGTGTGATGCTTCCCCTTACGGAGTGGGGGCAGTATTATCACATATCATGGAAAATGGAAGTGAGAGACCAATCGGATTTGTGTCCCGTACCTTACAACCTGCTGAGACAAGATACTCACAGTTGGATAAAGAAGGACTTGCGGTCATGTTTGGGATTGAAAAGTTTCATAAATATATATATGGTCGAAACTTTACCATTTACACGGATCACAAGCCATTGATTTATCTGTTCAATGAGAAGAAGCCAATTCCTCAAATGGGATCACCTAGGGTGCAGCGGTGGGCTGTGAAGTTGAGTGCATACAAATACAACATTGTCTACAAACCAGGCAAACATCATGCAAATGCAGATGCCTTGAGCAGGATGCCAGTTCCTGTCAAGTTAAGGAAAGAGGAGAGTACTGAGCAAGTACTTATGATGGACATGTTGGATGAGACATTGATAGATGCAAAGCAGATAAAGAGCTGGACGGCAAAAGACACTGTTTTATCACAAGTTCATGAATACATCCTGAAAGGGTGGCCCACAGAAACCGATCCAAATCTGAAAGCTTTCCACCAGAGAAAATTGGAGCTCGGTGTTAGAGATGGCTGCGTTCTCTGGGGAGCTCGAGTGGTCATCCCTGCCAAAGGAAGAGATGGGATGTGAAAAATGTTACATCAAACTCACAAAGGAATGACTAAAATGAAAGGTTTGGCAAGATCATACATGTGGTGGCCTGGAATGGATCAGGATGTAGAGAGAACGGTTCAAGCATGTCACGAATGTCAGGCACATCAAAAAGCACCTGCTTCTGCTCCTCTACACCCGTGGGAATGGCCTGAATCACCATGGTCAAGGATTCATGTGGACTATGCAAGACCTTTTCTAGGAGAAATGTTTCTCGTAATTGTGGATGCACATTCAAAGTGGTTGGATGTTTACCCTACAAAAACATGCACATCCTTAGTCACAATCGAGAAACTCAGACAGAGCTTTAGTAATTTTGGAATACCAAAAATGCTGGTGTCCGACAATGGAACTTGCTTCACAAGTGCTGAGTTTGAAGCGTTCATGAAGCAAAATGGTATCAGTCATGTGAGATCCGCTCCTTTTCACCCATCCTCAAATGGACTCGCAGAGAGAGCAGTTCAAACTTTTAAAGAGGGGATGAAGAAGATGAAAGAAGGGACAATACAAACAAGGTTATCAAGATTCTTGTTTAGCTACCGGATCACACCTCACGCAACAACAGGCTTATCACCTGCCGAACTCATGATGTCACGCAGACTAAGGTCCGCCTTGGATTTGGTTGTTCCGGATATGAAAACCAAAGTGCAACAAAAGCAACTTAAACAGAAAGAAAATCATGACACACGGAGTAAGCAGAGAGGGTTTACGTCAGGAGAGGACGTACTCATCAGGAACTATTCCTATGGACCGAAATGGATTCCTGGTGTTATCCAAAACACTTCAGGACCCCTTTCCTATACCGTTAGTGTTGGTACTGGTCAAGTTGTGAAAAGGCATGTAGATCAGGTAAGAGCAAGATTAACCAATCTCGAGACAAAGGTTGAGAAAGAGAAAAGCTTAGTATTTTTTCCAGAGACTATTGCAAAGATTCCACTACCGGAAATAAATAAACCACAGATGTTAGAACTGAGTTCTAATTCAGAGAAGGTGTCAGAGTTACTACCTGCTACCAATACCCAGGATGAAAAGGTTGTACCACCACAGACAGAGTTGAGACGTTCTAGTAGAGAGAGACATACCCCTGTTCACCTCAAAGACTTTGTTCCTTAAAGTAGAATATTAAAAAAAAAAAAAAGTCATACTGAGTTACATTGAGTAATTTTTCTGTTTATGTTTTATTGAGTGTATAACACATGTTGTTTTTGCTTAAATGTGGGGGAGATGTGGTGTATTGATTTGGTAATGTTGGTTGGTATAAGTATTATTTCAGTGCTTATTTGCTGCCAATGTGATACTTCTACTTTTACCCAGTAGAGGGCGCACTCGCCTAGAGTTGCCTACTGAGGATTGATGTTAGACAGAAGAAGTTGTACAAGAGAGAAACATGTGCTTGTACTGTGTGTGCTGTTCCATTAAAGCAGTGCTTCTCAATTATTTTCTGTTACGCCCCCCCCTAGCAAGAAGAAAACTATTCGCGCCCCCCCTCCCCACCGTGACTATCCTAACTTGTCTTGTAAGTCGTAAAATGTTGCACTGTCGCAAACGTGACAGAAGTAACAATGAGAGCGCCACTGCCCCCTGCTGTAGTAAACGCGCAATTACACTTTATTCTAGTACTGCCAAAAAAAAAGCCTGTTCCCCAGGGTCACACGCGCCCCCCCAGGAATAGCACCGCGCCCCCCAAGGGGGGCGCGCCCCACTATTTGAGAAGCACTGCATTAAAGAGTCCTCTAAACTTGGAGAGTGTGCGCGTCATTACGGCCACGATATAACAAAAACCGTAGCAGCTCAAACAAACGTTTTTACGACACAAAGCAGCACAAACGAACGGTACCATTTTGGGTCCTTTTGCCAGTCAACGTCACGATCGAAATTCAATTCAAGTAATAGCTACGAAAACCTACAAAGTTTTTTGGAGCACAGTCGAGCGGTAGCCATTTTGGGTTCATTTGGAGCAGATTGGGGGGTGGGGGGGTTGGTTGAAATCTGGATGACCTATGAAATAATTTCTCATAGCTAAAAAAACGTTGCAGCAAAAACAGTTTTTTTACAGCATAAAGCAGCACAAATGAAGCAAAAACGAAACAAAGTGTTTTTCTTGAATTTTGCGTGGGGTGCGGGGCCAGTTCACGCAGGTGAATCATAAGTAACAAGCAGTGTTGCCGTTTGTGTGTCTGCTCCCTCTTGTTGAAAACAAAGCCCCCTTTCTGGACCGGTATGTCGACCTCAAGGTCATCAAGGAAATAGTCAACCTTATCGGTCGACCAGTGGATTTTGGTTTTCTCCTTTTGTTGCTGAATATCGTTCGTCCACAAAAATGCCAATCGGTGTCCCCATTGTGACCTGCAGTGAACGGGAAAGAAGATGTTTGTTTTCAAAACTTACATTATTTATTAAACTGACTTTCCTTTGCCATTTTTCTGGACGTTTATTTAGCGCGCAGCCACGCCGTTCGAGACCTCCCAAGACATCTCATGCGGGGAATTCTGTCCCTAAATGGATACTTTTTAGTTGTTATTATCAGTTTGGCCCGTGAACAACTATTTGTCTTTGTGCCCTTGTTAAACAAATGTATCGTTGTGACGACTCATCCGCAACAAAGCCAAAGGAGCGTGCGTGATGAGGCATCGGCCAAGAACTTCATGACTCGAATGAATGCATTTTTGAATGAATTTATTTGTTTCAAACGTTTAAACCTCATCAATCAAATGAAGACACATGAAAATAAAAAGCAAAAACAAGGTGAACGTCATCTAAATTATGACTTTGTATAAATACTAGGTACAAACATAATATAGGGTGTTTCATAAAGTACACAGTTTTTAAAAATGCAATAAATCAGCCAAAATCGAGGCAAAATTCAAAATTTTTGTTTAATTTCATTCAACATATACTTCAATTTAATAATGAAAAATGATGTCGAGCATATGTCCACCTCCACTTTCTCTGCAGGCAGTCATCCGATCGTTGAAATTAACGATAACTCTTTTGCAGACGTCCCTGTCGTTGTCACCGATTACCCGTTGAATTTCCATCTTCAGTTTGGTAATCGTTTGGGGTTTGTTCACGTAAACTTGTGACTTCGCATATCCCCATAAAAAGAAGTCACAAGGTGTGAGGTCACATGACCTCGGAGGCCATTCTTGGTCGCCGCCGCGAAGTGAGATCAGACGCTCAGGGAATTACGGTTTCGACCGGGCGATTTTCTGGTTGCAACTGACCCAGATTCTTCGAATTTCTGTACCAACCTCGGAACTGTTGTTGCGGTCGGGGCATTGTCACGGCCAAAGATCGCGCAACGTTTACGGACAGTCTCTGCGTAGCACTCCCCGTTTTTGTCATGAGTTTTCACAATAAGAATGCGTTGCTCGATACTGAACCGCTCCATGGCTACAAAATGGAAAAACGACAAATGGTCTTCTAATCGGAGTGATACGAAAATGATAGGAACAGTGCTGACAATCTTCAAAAAAAAAAAGAAAAAATCCCACGCAATTAAAAAACTGCGTACTTTATGAAACACCCTATACAATCTACTGCACAAAATGGGCTATTTACTTGTCTGAAAAAGAAGAGTGGGAAGACGTACGACATGCTTTTGAATATTTTCAGGCAAACAGTTTTGCTTTCATATACTTGGATTTAATTATTTGCATTTACTGTTAAACGAGTTGAATGCTTTTCGCTGTTGTTCACGTCCAGAACATTTACAAAGTAACAAAAACTAAAGGAATCAAAGGCTGTTTTTTTTTTTTTTTTTCCCCTTTTGGTTATGCACACACGCGCGCGCAACTCCCCACGTCGCTTGAGAGTGCTTTGAGATGACTAGCTTCGAATGTGACGTACGCGGCGTGTGGGCGCGGCCTGCCTCTGGCTCCGGGTGCACGAAACGTTCATTTTAGAATCCACTTGCCTACTCGCAGTGATCATTTCTTTTCTCCCGACTGCAGTCGTTGCGACCCTCAGTGAGAGAGGGGATTTTCCTCCAACATGTGGAAAGAACTAAACCGTGTTTTTCTCCAGATTGCCATATTTTGGACATGTGCTTCAGGTAAGCAATTTCTATCTTTAGTCCATTAAAACAACCGTAAAGAGCTGGAATGTACTGTACTGTGAGTTACCATGACTGCATCTGCTTATATTCTAACATTACGGTGCCTGAGATAAAATAAAATAAAAAATCATTGCAATGTCACACATTTGGACGACAAAAACTTTGAGGAACTTTGAAGAATCCTCATTATTCGGACACTTTGATGTAGTTGCTGTGTACGTCAATTCTCCCGGACCGGACCTTTCTTATTATCGAGGCTTGCCTTTATCATCATTTTCATCACTAAGCCGTTGTGTCCGAACATTCGAGCAACTTGACTTTGAAATGACGAGCTAAAACCGTTGAGTCAAGTGTCTTTGCGTTTTCTTACGAGCCCCGCTTGTGAATTTTAAGTGCGCACTGGCTGTCAGGATGACGTATTGAAGTTGAGCATATAACTTCCAAATATCCAATCTAAA